>NC_054467.1:256421046-256596046 GCF_017639515.1 Carcharodon carcharias | reverse complement strand
CCCCCCCCACCCCCCACCCCCCATCCAACCCCCCAGATATTTATTTCCTTTACTAGCCGAGGCATAGAATCGAGCAGGGAGTTTATATTTCAATATATACAAATTAGACTGGACCGGGTAGAGTCCTGGTATCACATTACGGGAAAGATGCGATTACAATGGAGAGAGTCCAGAGATTTAGCGAGGAATGGGGAATTTGAACAAGGAGGAAAGGTTGGCTAGTCTGGGAATGTCACCTTGGAACAGAGGAGACTGAGCAGATCCTTAACTGAGATGGATAAAATGATGAGGTGCTGCATAAGGAGTGACACATTCATCTTAGCAGGGGAGTCAAAAAGCAGGGACCGTCGATTTAAAATAATTGATAAAAGGGTCAGATGAGGGGAAAGACCTGGAACTCGCAAACTGAAAGGGTGGTAGAGGCAGAAACTCTCACCGCATTTAAAAAGTGTCGGCAGGGACACAGTGCAGGAAGGTGAGGTTAGGCCAGGTAGTTCTTCACCGACCAGCGCAGACACGATGGGCTGAATGGCCTCCTTCTGTTTCCATCAGTTATTATTTTTCTTTTAATGATCCTACGATTAGGTTCATCGGGCCCAGCCCTGCCAGGCGTGCTCGTCTTTCAGGTGAAGCATGTAAACCAAGGCCTCGGCTGCCCCCTCTCAGGTGGACTAAACCAAAGGTAAATGGTCAAAGGTTCACTGGCAACAAGGTGAAGCAAAAGAAGGTAACTCTGTGTGTATTAAAACACAATTTCCGAACAGCTTCTCATGGAGCAATGTTACCCTTGGGCTGTTGCCAAGGTTGAGGCATATGGAAACCAGACTTGGCTGCCCATATGTAACAACAGTCACAGGATACCCCTTTGCCATTTCATCCTATAATCGTTGTTATGTTGACAAGGGACCCCTGCTGATCTTAAATTTGCACTTGTATTATAGGGATAGAAATGCTGGGAATGTTTTCAGTCTGACATTAGGCGCTAGACAGCGAGGCCTTACAGAAAGGCTTCAGGTTCTTGGCAGATCCCGATCCCGTTGAGGCTGTTCTTGGCAATCGTACACGATGCTAAGAAGGTTATGACTCAGGGATCACATACAATGCACTTTGAAGGGCAGGTTGGAGAAATCCAGCCCTCTCCATCCTTGGGGAGCGGAGGAGGCTTAGTTGGTTTAATTGGCCCTGGGGGAACGAGCCAGTATTCTCCCCCTCATGACTTGTCCTTTTCATTAGCGTTTCTCTCACTCATTGACAAATGGCTGTACGTTGGACACGATGTTGTTCTTGGATTAAACCTGAGAAGATTTGTTCCATTAACAACCCAAGTCCCCCAGAGCTGGGAGAAAATGTTTGAGGTGGGGAGGAGGAGTAGAGAGAACTAGTGTCTGAGGCTGAACCAGATTTGCTCGCAACCTGAGCGTCCTGCTTGGCTCCGAGCTGAGACTCTGAGCCCATAATGTCCTCATCGCTAAAGACTTTTGCCTCTGCATCGAGGCCCACCCTTCCACTACCTCGGCTGCTCCACTGGTGAAACCCTCATCCACGCTTTCAAATCCCTCCACGGCCTCACCCCTCCCGACCCTCAGAGCAAAACACCGCAGATGCTGGGAATCTGAAAGAAAGTCGGAAAATGCTGGAAAAGCTCAGCAGGTCTGGTGGCAGCTGTTGTGTTGGGGGTGGGGGGTGGGGGGGTGTGGGGAAGAGTCGATCTTTCATCAGAGTTCTGGTAATGGGTCTGCTTCTTCAGTCCTAGCCTGTAACCATCTTGATACAACTGAACATTTTCTGGGCCACCTCAGAGGGCACTTCAGCGTCAGCCATGTCGGCCTGGATCTGGAGTAAAGAATAGGCCCTGGCGGGGTAAGAATGGCAGGTTCCCTTCCTTAGAAGATTAGTGAACCAGTTGGATTTTTTAACAACAACCCGACAGCACTTTCCACGCCCCCCATCCACCCCCCCCCCCCCCCCCCCTCCCCCACCCCCCCCACCACCCCCCCACCGCCCCAGAATTTTTTCCCCCACTAAATTCAAATTCTCAAACTGTCAGGTCCTGGGGAGATGGGGATCGTAATGGTAATGTCACTGAGGAAGTAATCTAGAGGTCCAAGCTAATTCTCTGCAGAGACGTGCATTCAAATCCCACCGTGGCATTTGGCGGAATTTATTTTCAACCAGTTAATTAAAAAGTTCTGCAGTTGAAACCAAAGTCTCAGTAATGTTGACGCTAAAGGTCTCCCTTTTAAGACAGAGATGAGGAGAAATTGCTTCCCTCAGTGCGTTGTTAATCTGCGGAATTCTCTTCCCCAGACAGCCATGGAGGCTGGGCCATTGAATATATTCAAGGCTGAGCTGGACAGATTTTTGATCGACAAGGGAGTCAAGGGTTTTGGGGGTCAGACAGGAGAGTGGAGCTGAGACCACAATAAGATCAGCCATGATCGTACTGAATGGTCGAGCAGGCTCGAAGGGCTGAATGGCCTACTCCTGCTCCTTAGTCCTATGTTCTGACCTACATGTGACGCCAGACCCACAGCAATGTGGTCGACTCTTAACTGCCCCCTGAAATGGTCACTCGATCATCAAGGGCAACGGGGGATGGGCAACAAATAATTGGCCGTGCCAGTGGTAGAACATCCCATGAAAGAACAAAACAAAACCTCAGATTCTACCGGAGTATCGATCAGGAAGTCTGCATTCTTGACTAATAAGGGGGTCAATGGTTATTGGGGGTAGGTGGAAAAGTGATGTTGAGGCCACATTCAGATAAGCCATGATTTTATTGAATGGTGTTGCAGGCTTGAGGGGCCAAATGGCTTACGCTGCTCCTAATTGGTGTGGTCATACATTACGTATTCAGTAACAATAATCGGTACACTAATACTGTGTGCCCGTTGTAGAGCTATTGTAAAAGCTCAAGAGCTTCACTAACGTCTATCAGGAAGTCACAGAATCACAGAATCACACAGCACAGAAGAGGCCCTTCGGCCCATCGAGTCTGCACCGACAGAGAAGTCCATCCTCTGCTCTGGGTTGAGGTACATTTCCCAGTGAAGCTTGCATGAGATCTTCTCCTACACAAGAGAATAGAGTAGGTATTAGAAACGGAATCATTCTATATCCACACTCAGAGCTGAGGCATCTGTGAATGAATCCTGGATCAGTTTTTCTCCCGTAACATTTTACGTTCCCTTCTCTGGGGTAGGATTCTCCCGGCGCTCAAGCTTTGGGTGAGAGTTTCCCAGATTGGGCAACAGGAATTGTGAGGCCTGTTCCAGGTGGCTCGGACCATGGCTCCAGGCCATGGTCGCACACTTCATTCACGAGCAGTCCCCCAGTAACCCTGGCTTGCAGCCAAATCACAGTCAGCTGAGCTAAATGCAAAACCATTGGCAAACATCAGAAAAATGGTCACATGATCAAACAGCAGCTGATCAAACATCAAACAATCAAATCCAGAACAATTGCAGCAGCAATGGAAAGTCTAGAAAAATATCTACTTGTGTGATTGTCCTTGGACCGTCCCATTTCTCTTTAGGCTAGAATGGTTTCAACAGGAGCCCACGATCAGAGTCTCCAGCACAGTGTCTGCTTTGACCTTGTCAATAGATCTAAAATATGTTACAATCTCTGTAGAGACGTATAACTTTTAAAAAGAGATTTGAAATTCCAGTTCCAGTTGGTACCCGAAAGAATGACACGGTATTTCACGTTTTAAAACTTTTACTGTAAGAAATGACTAAAGCCCTTATAACTAAAGACTAGTTTCTCTTTGTAGGGCAACATATACTTTAAACTACAGAGAGGAAAGTTCCCCTTTAATACCCTTCACATATTGCACTCCCCACAGAAATGCAGAGTGGTCTCACCAATACCATATACAATTGTAGCAAAATTTCCCTCACACTTCATCCCTCAGGAAAAAGACTTTGCTACAATTGCTAGGTTCACCCTCCGACACTCACAGATGCCAAAGCAGTTTACTGCTCCAGCTCAACTGGATGGATGTTGCTAGGAGACAAGGACTATCCATTGAAAAGGCAGCTTATAACACCTTTCCAGCACCCAAGAACAGAAGCAGAGCAGGGATATAATAGGTGTCATGCCTCCACAAGGGCAGACATTGAGAGGACCATAGGTCTGCTGAAGATGTGATTCAGGTGCAAAAGATAAGGCTGAAGCATTGGCTACAATCTTCAGCCAGAAGTGCCAAGTGAATGATCCATCTCAGCCTCCTCCGGAGGTCCCCAGCATCACAGATGCCAGACTTCAGTCAATTCTATTCACTCCATGGGATATCAAGAAATGGCTGGATACTGCAAAGGCTATGGGCCCTGACAATATTCCGGCAATAGTACTGAAGCCTTGTGTTCCAGAACACTCCATGTCCCTAGCCAAGCTGTTCCAGTACAGCTACAACACTGGCATCTACCCAGCTATGTGGAAAATTGCCCAAGTATGTCCTCTACACAAAAAGCAGGACAAATCTAACCCGGCCAATTACCGCCCCATCAGTCTACTCTCCATCATCAGTAAAGTAATGGAAGGGGTCATCGACAGTGCTATCAAGCAGCACTTGCTTAGCAATAACCTGCTCACTGACGCCCAGTTTGGGTTCCGCCAGGGCCACTCAGCTCCTGACCTCATTACAGCCTTGGTTCAAACGTGGACAAAAGACCTGAACTCCCGAGGTGAGGTGAGAGTGACTGCCCTTGACAGCATTTGACCGGTTGGGGGCTTGTTTCCCGACCACAGCTGGGCCCACTGATCGCGCATGCCCACCAAAGGTAAAATTCAGGCCAATGTGTTGGCTGCAAAGCAGATTGAACTGCCTTGCCCTGAAGAGGTGAAAGGAGCCATCAATCTCAGCAAGCCCATGAAGAAATGCCATTGGGTCTGATACCCAGCCTCTGACCTGCTCTTGTAGCCACAGAATTGATATGGCTAGTCCAGCTCAGTTTCTGGTCAATGGTAACCCCCAGGATGTTGATATTGGAGGATTCGGTGATGGAGATGTCATTGAATGTCAAGGGGCAAAGGTTGGATTCCCTCTTGTTGGAGATGGTCATTGCCTGGTACTTGTTACTTGTTAATTGCCACTTGTCAACCCAAGCCAGGATATTGTCCAGGTCTCACTGCATTTGGACATGGACTGCTTCAGTATCTGAGGAGCTGTGAATGGTGCTGAACATTGTGCAGTCATCAGCGAACATCCCCACTCTGACCTTATGATGGAAGGAAGGTCATTGATGAAGCAGCTGAAGACGGTTGGGCCGAGGACACTACCCTGAGGAACTCCTGCAGTGATGTGCTGGAGCTGAGATGACTGATCTCCAATAACCACAACCATCTTCCTTTGTGCTAGGTATGACTCCAACCAGCGAAGAGTTTTCTCCCTGATTCCCACTGACTCCAGTTTTGCTAGGGCTCCTTGATGTCACACTCAGTCAAATGCTGCCTTGATGTCAAGGGCAGTCACTCCCACCTCACCTCGGGAATTCAGCTCTTTTGTCCATGTTTGAACCAAGGCTGCAATGAGGTCAGGAGCTGAGTGACCCTGGCGGAACCCAAACTGGGCGTCAGTGAGCAGGTTATTGCTAAGCAAGTGCTGCTTGATAGCACTGTCGATGACCCCTTCCATTCCTTTACTGATGATGGAGAGTAGACTGATGGGGCGGTAATTGGCCGGGTTGGATTTGTCCTGCTTTTTGTGTACAGGACAGACCTGGGTAATTTTCCACATAGCCGGGTAGATGCCAGTGTTGTAGCTGTACTGGAACAACTTGGCTAGAGGCTGCTAATTCATATGTCCGTATGTCGTGGTGGGGGGGTTGATGCAAATGCCAGGAGACCCACAAATTCCAGCAGATCCAGAAAGATGTGCCATGGAATTCCATGGGAAAAGCCTACGGTGCCTAAGAAATAATCCTGGGGAGCACCGCACAGCCTCAGCTTTCTTTCGGTTTACGATCAGGTTGCTCACTCGGGTCTCTGTTGCTCTACGTCCTTGGTCAGGGAGCGTGTCGCTGAAGGCCAGTTTTAGTTTTAAATTCTTCCCACAGGCACAACGTGCTTCTCCCTGTTAGCTCTGTGACACTGCTGTGCAGAATTTACCACAGGTCCCCACAGCAACACTTTCAAAGAAAAGTGCAAGGGAGCTCTGCCTGGTGCCCTGCCCAACATTTAGCAATAGTGCCTGGTCATTTACCGCTCGCGTTTCGTGGGATCTTGCTGTGCGCAAATCGGTGGCCAGCTTTCCAAGGCGATTTATTTATTTTTTTTTTCAAAATCACTTCACTGGCTGCAAAGCGCTCCGGGACATCCTGAGAGGCTTCGGAAGGATGCGGGATGGGTTGTATGGAAAGCGTGATGGCATGAAGAGTGAAGAGAAAGGAAGCTGGGGCAGGCGGGAGGGGTTGGTGGGGGTGGTGGGGGGGGTGGAATAAGCAGAAGAGAGTTACTGTTACATTCTCCTTTCTGAAGGGAGACCGAGTTTGTGACTGACATCTGCCCTGGGCTGGGTTGAGAGACAGCGAGTCGGGGACCCTGCTGCTCTTTCCGTGGTTAAGTTAGCAAAGCACTTGCGTGATAACTAATTCCCCCAGAACGGACACGGGCAGGGGGTGGGGGGGGGGTGGGGGTGTGAGTAAAATACAGGACCTGTCAGCCCTTGCAGCAAGGTCTGTTGTTGTAGCAGCCACTCTGACAGGGGGGGCGGTGGGGGGGGAAGAGAGAGTAAAATTGATGTTGTCCCTCCGGAACCCTCGGGGAGCAGTTACCGGCTGAGTGATGCCAGGATCCGCTCGCAGCGAAGTTCAAGATCAGGCCAAGAGTGCAAAGGGCTAGACTCCCCCGGCATCTGGGGAAGTGCAGGGGCCAGGGGAAAGCAGGCAAGCGGAACTGTACCAATGTCTAGCACCTGCGAGGTGCCTCTCCGATTCAGGCCGTCACCGGTTGACATGGGCTCAGAGGCTCTCAGCTCAACACTGCAGCAAGGCACGTTCCGCGCCAAAACATTCAACCAGCCGGCAGGTTTTTATCTGCTTGGGAACCCTGTATATGCAATCGTCGGCACAGACCTGCCGGTCAGTGTCAGCTTGGGTCAGTGCTCTCACCCACCCCCCACGGGGGTACCAAGCTGCACGCTCAAGTCCCACCACATCACATAGTACTCGAGAAGTAATCTAGGCTGACTCCCCTGTGGAGAGCTGAAGGAGTGCGGCACTGTTGGAGGTGCCGCCTTTTGAATAAGACAGGAACCGGAGGCTCCTCTCAGGTAGACATCGAAGACGCTATTCCGATGATGAGCAATGGGCTGGGGGTGGGGGGAGGGGGGAGTTATCCCTGGTGTTCTGGTTAACATTTATCCCTCAACCAACATCACTGAAAGACAGGTTATCTGGCCAATATCATACCGTGGCTTGCGGGGTCTTGCTGTGCAAAACCTGGCGGCCACATTTCCTACATTACAACAGCAACGACACTTCAAAAAGCGCTTCCTTTTTCGAAAAGCGCTTTTGAGGCTGCCTGAGGTCATGAAAAGTAAGATGTGAGTACAAGCCTTTGTCTCCTGGGCTGAAGGTGGCAGAGGAATGAGGAGCTCACTAAGGTGATTGAAAATACTTAGGTGGGGTAGTTCAGTAAGAGACTGGCATTGCAAATTCAGTCAGTATAATAAGACCAGAGGAAATAAATGTCAAATCGATTCAGAACTGATCTGAGCTTCTCCACTACCCTACACTTCACTACACTGCTGCAAACTCTGATCTGCAAACCTATAAACTTGTCAAATCTTTAACAGCACCTGCTGCATCTTGCATATATTTTGCAGTCTGAGAGGTGAGGACTTGTCATCAGTTGGGGGTTTTCTCTAAAACTTTAAAAAGATGGAATAAGGTTATCAGAAGAACACTATGAAAAAGGCTGATGTGCACAGAAAGAGGGTGTTTCAATCCACTGACGACTCATACGAACAGTCCTGTGGTCCTCTCTCTACTACACTGTGTCCTCTCTCTACTACACTAGCCTCGTTGGACACATGCTGGATCTACCAGCAACTGCTATCACGATTGTTGCTCTCTGCATTCCCTAATGCTCCCATTGGTGACTCCCCTCTGGCACTATGGGGAGGTGGCGGTGTAGTGATATTGTCACTGGATGGGTAATCCAGAGATCTGGGTTAATGTCCCTGGGGACCCTGGTTCAAATCCCACCACTGCAGATGGTGGAATTTGCATTCAATATGTGCATGGAATTAAAAGTCTAATGGTGACTATAAAACCCATTGTCGATTGTTATAAAAACCCATCTGGTTCACTGATGCCCTTAGGGAAGGGAATCTGCTGTCCTTGCTTGGTCTGACCTACGTGTGACTTCAAGCCCACAGCAATGTGGTTGACTCTTCAATGGCCTCTGACTAAGAGCAATTAGGGATGGGCAATAAATGCTAGCTAGTGAAACCCACATCGCATGAGTGATTATGGAAAAAAAAAAACACAGTAGCAAGATGCCTTCAGCTTATTTCCCTATTCACAGCCTGGGTTAGTTCCTCAGTGTGTGTGCGTTCTTTGCAAATGCAGTGTGAGTGCTTCATGCTTTTAAGGTGGCAGGACGCAGATTATACCTTCATCCAGTAGAATGAATGTTGACTGGTCTGTTCCTCAGCGCAGTGAATGGGGACTGGGTCACAGGCTGAGCCCAGTGAATGGGACCAAGGTTACTGAGATATAGCATGAGTGAGTTGGGCACTGATGAGAGAGGTTGTTGAGAACGGCATCATGAAAATTCAATGCTTTGGTGGGGTATTAACACAGGATGTCTGTGGTGAGGTGTGAGGAGCTAAATTTGAGGTCTACAGGGGTTGCAAAAATTTTATGCAACCTTGAATTCCATTATAAATTCTTTTGAAAATAGGGGCAAGGATTAAGGCTATATCCCTTAGTACTGGTATTTCTTCAATATGAACATCCTTCATGGATTCATCTCCCTCCAGCAGCAGTAATCCTCCAATATTAAATTCCCTCCAGTACTAATATCATTGCAGCCCCCGGACACCGCTACAGGAGCTACTCAGGAGTACCATTCATGTACTTAGAGTGAAACCCTAGGCCTAAACATCTTCATCAATGACCTTCCTTCCATCATAAGGTCAGAAGTAGGGATGTTCGCTGATGATTGCACAATGTTCAGCACCATTCGTGACTCCTCAGGTACTGAAGCAGTCCATGTCCAAGGGCAGCAAGACCTGGACAATATCCAGGCTTGGACTGACAAGTGGCAAGTAACATTCACATCACACAAGTAACAGGCAATGACCATCCCCTACAAGAGAGATTCTAACCATAACTCCTTGACATTCAATGGCATTACCATCACTGAAACCCCACTATCAACATCCTGGGGGTTACCATTCACCAGAAACTGAACTGGACCAGCTGTATAAATACTGTGGCTATAAGAGCAGGTCAGAAGCTAGGAATTCGGCAGCGAGTAACTCACCTCCTGACACCCCAAAGCCTGTCCACCATCTACAAGGCACAGGTCAGGAGTGTGATGGAATACTCTCCACTTGCCTGGATAAGTGCAGCCCCAACAACACTCAAGAATCTCAACACATCCAGGGCAAAGAACTCCGCTTGATTGGCACCCCACCCAAAAACATTCACTTCCTCCACCGCGATGAACAGTGAGATGAGAACAAGATGCACTACAGCAATTCTCCAGGCCTCCTTCAACAGCACCTGGCGGATCTGTGAGCATTACCTAGAACCATAGGGGGGAGTTTTCTCCCCCTCAGGAGGGCTGAGCGGGAGTGGGCACAGGGGGGCACAGGGGGGCACAGGGGGGCACAGTGCAGCCCATCGCCGTCCACAATCGGCTGCGTGCCGCCATTAAGGCCCGCCCAGCGTGACGCACACCCGGAAGCGCTAAGTGCTCCCTGTGCGGGTGGTGGAGGGGGGTGGGGGGTGAGAGTAGGCTGAGTCGGGGCCTGCATGCGCTCAGAAAAGCACAGAAATCCCCCTGAGGCACAGAACCGCCTCAGGGAGATGAGTTTGATTATCAGAAATTTTAATAAAAAAAACAAAAACAAAATTTAACAGCGTCACATGAGCTGGGACATGTCAATGAATTTTAATAAAGAGTTTTATTCAATTTATAAACACTTCAGGAAACCATCCCCGCCCGTGGATGAGGTTTCATGATAAATGCGACGGCCACCTGGGCTCTTTGCCAACCTTAAGGTTGGATGGGCAGCTCTGTTAAGTGTTTTAATTGATATTTAAATGGCCTTAATAGGCCTTTGACAGCTCAGCTGGTGCACACGGGAACACCACCACCTGCAGGTTCCCCTCCAAGTCACTCACCACCCTGACTTGGAAATGTATTGGCCGTTCCTTCACTGTCGCTGGGTCAAAATCCTGGAACTCCCTCTCTAACAGCACTGTGGGTGTACCTACACCACATGGACTGCCACGGTTCAAGAAGGCAGCTCACCACCACCTCCTCAAGGGCAATTAGGGATGGGCAATAGATGCTGGGCCCAGCCAGCGATGCCTATATTTGGAGAATTAATAAAATAAAATAAAAGGTATGCGGACAGAGGGATTGAGGAAAGGTGCAACAGGCCTATGGAGGGATGGGCATGTGAAGGGATGGAAGTATGGAGGGATTGGCCTGTCCCGGGGATATTGGTCCAAAGCAGGCAAACAGAATTTTCATCAAACAAGGGAGCGGAAGTTGAGAAATATGTCGTCCTAATGGCAGAAACTGTGACCTGCTGTAATTCGACGTTCGGCTCACTCACGTACTTGGTCCCAAAGATCAGCAGCCGGCTCCCCACAGCAGCTTCTCGGGTTTACGCACCCACTCCAGGTGCTGCCACTTGATGTTAAGCCATTACCGAGTTAATTCTTCCCCTCTGTCTCTCTCCGGTGAAATAAAACCTGCCTTCACTGTTTGGCAAATGCTTCCTCTGCTGGGGAGGTGGGGGGGAGGGAAGAGAAAGAAACACTTTCAAACCTGTCGTCTAACAATATACAGGAATTAAATCTCACTCCTTGGGGAGCAATCTGCACTGAGGCAACTGTGTGTGAAAAAAGTCTCTGTGTTTCTCACAACTCTTTTACAATTAATTAATGGAACAGAATTGATTAAGTGTAGATGATGGGAAGCAGCTTATACTTTAATATAGAGCCTTAATGACATTTGTTGGAATCTGGCATTCTTAACCAACAACTTGCTCACACTGGAAGGTGATTACTTTAGGTTCCTGTATTCTTGTTACTCCACCTCCCCCCCCTCACCCCCCAACCCACCCTCCACCTCCTCCTGGTGCAAAGGAAAGCACAATAGGTCATTGCGTCGCTGACCTGGGTCTCTGAATTCAAGAGGCTAATCACAGAATGGTTACAGCACAGAAGGAGGCCATTCTACCTGTCATGTCTACACTGGCTCTCCAAATGAGCAATGCATCAATGCCCCTAGTGTCACTCCCCCCGCTTCCTCCCCGTCCACAAGTCTGTTGTGAGGCAACTGTGTCGAATGCCTTTTGGAAGTCCATGTGCACCACATCAACAGCTTTGTCCCCATCAACCCTGTTACCTCTTCAAAAGAACTCCAGCAGGTTAGTTAAACACAATTCGCCGTTATCAAATCCATGCTAACTTTCCTTAATTACCCTACATTTGTCCAAATGACTGTTAATTTTATCTTGAATTATTGCTTCTAAAATTTTCCCCACCACTGACTATCTCTGCTGCCAATTCTTTGAAGGTCTGAGAGGGCAGGCGATCAGGTCCATCCTTTGTCCCATTAATCTTCCTTACTAATTTATTCTTAATTCATTCAATGTGGGTGTCATTGGCTAGGCCAGCATTTATTGCCCAGCCCTAATTATCCTTGTTCAGAGGGCATTTAAGAGAGTCAACCACATTGCTGTGGGTCTGGAGCCACATGTAGGCCAGGCAAGCAGATTTCCCTCCTGAAAGGGCATTAGTGAACCAGATGGGTTTTCAAACAGCAATGGTTTCATTGAGACAACTTTTAATTAAATTCAAACTTTCACCACCTGCTGTGGTGGGGTTTGAACCCAGATCCCCAGAGCATACTCCTGAGTTTCTAGTATACTAGTCCAGTGACAATACTACTATGCCACCACCTCCCCCCAGTACTTTTGCCTCAGTGATTGTGATTGTTTGAAGGTCCTCCCTCTTGTTGGCCACTCACATTTCTACTCATCTTGGGGGGTGGGGGGGTGCTGCTTCTAATATCACATGACAAGATGCAGAAAAGATTTACAAGAATGGTTCCAAGGATGAGGGCCTCCAGTCATGAGGTTGACAACTTGGGGTTATTCTCTTTAATGAACAGTAGATGGAGAGGAGAATTGATAGAGGTGTTCACAATCCTGAGGCAGTCGGATAGGCTAGATGGCGGGAAATTGTACTCCCATTGGCAGATGGATTGAGAGCCAGAGAGCATTCATTCAGGGTAAATGGCAGAAGAACTAGAGGCAACTTGAGGAAAAAGTTATTTTACACAGTGAGTGGTTAGTATCGGGAATGCATGAAGAGTGTGATGAAGGCTGATTCAGTTCTGGCTTTGAAATGGGAGTTGGATAATTATCTAAATAGAAATGAAATGCAGCGCTAATGGGAAAGAATGGGCGATTAACAGAGTAGCTCTTACAGCCAGCCAGTACGGACATGATGGGTTAAATAGTCTTCTTCAATGTTGTAACCATTCTATAATTCTATAGCAGCATGAACCTGGATACAACGCAGGAAGAAGTTTAATGATCCCACACGACTTGTCAAGGTCAATGAGTTTATTTTCAAACAGCACATCAGAATTCAACTCTACCATTCACAATGCTTTGCTTCACCCTCATACACTTCACACTGCTGCAAGCCTCACACCCACACCTCACAGCTCACATACGTGCACGCTGGCAGCTATTCAACTATGACAGCCACATCACCCAAACATATTGCACAACGCTCACTGACTCACTTTCCCCTTTCTCATAAGGGAAGCTGGTGCTTAACAGCAAGCAGCAAACTTAAGGATCTATATGAATTAGGAGCAGGAGTAGGCCATTCAGCCCCTCGAGCCTCCTTTGAGGCTCGAGGGGCCGAATGGCCTACTCCAGATCCTTGATAAGGTCATGGCTGACCTGATTGTGGCCTCTATTTTCATGTCCGCCCCCTATACCCTTTGGACTCCCTTGTCAGTCAAGAATCTATCTAACTCAGCCTTAAAAATAATAAATGACCCTGCCTCCAGCGCTCTCCTGGGATGACCCTCTGAGAGAAAAGAATTCTGCTCATCTCCTTAAATGGGAGGCCCGTCATTTTTAAACTGTGGCCCCCTAGTGCTAGTCTCTCAGCATCCAACCCTGTCAGGTCCCCTCAGGGTCATATATGTTTCAGTAAGACCACCTCTCAATCTTCTAAACTCCAATGGATACAGGCCCAAACTGTCCAACCTTTCCTCAGGATAGAGCCTCCTCTTCCCGGGAATTACTGGAGTGAAGGGAATTATCTTCTGAGGGCAGGTCGGACAGGTTGGGAACTGGAGGGTGGCAAGTATGTCAGTGCACTTTAACCCTCATGGAGGAATGCCCAAGGGAGTGGGCATCACTGAGGTCATGGTCGCTGGCAGTGTTGATCTGGTTACGATGAGGATAGCCACATATCTAGACCTCCTCCTGTCTGTCGCAACACTCGAATATTTACCTCGGGATTCAGGACCGACAGTTCCCAGCAGGCCTCGGGCCTTATGCGCATACGCTGGCCACGCACGCGCAGTTCGTCCATCTTGACGCTTTCGGGCTGGGAACCAACTGTGCGCACGTGCACTGGAGAGAGAGAAGAAATAAAGACGTGAAGCAACGACACTGCAGGTCAGGTGACCATTCAAGAAACGGTCTCCCAGGGAGCAGGACATGGGGCGGGGGGATCGGGGAGGAGGTCCCAAAGCAAAGAAGATGATCCCAAATAAGGGAGTGGGACAGATAAAGGTCCCAGGAGAAGGTTTTAAGTAGGGGACAAGG
Source organism: Carcharodon carcharias (assembly GCF_017639515.1). Taxonomy (NCBI): domain Eukaryota; kingdom Metazoa; phylum Chordata; class Chondrichthyes; order Lamniformes; family Lamnidae; genus Carcharodon; species Carcharodon carcharias. The sequence continues at coordinate 256,581,996 of NC_054467.1, read as the reverse complement.
GCAGAGATCAGGAACGAAATCGTAGAATGGCAGAATCGTTACGCTGCAGAATGAGGCCATTCGGCCCATCGTGTTTGCACAGGCTCTCCGAATGAGCATTGTGACCTAGTGCCATTGCCCTGTCTTTTCCCTGTACTCCTGCACATTGTTTCTATTCAAATACTCATCCAATACCCTCTTGAATGCCTCAATTGAACCTGCCTCCACCACACTTCCAGGCAGTGCATTCCAGACCCTAACCACTCGCTGTGTGAAAAGGTTTTTTCTCACGTCACATTTGCTTCTTTTGCAAATCACTTTAAACCTGTGCCCTCTTGTTCTTGATCCTTGTACAAGTGGGAACGGCTTCTCCCTATCTACTCTGTCCAGCTCCCGCATGATTTTGAACATCTCTATCAAATCTCCTCTTAGCCTTCTCCTCTCCAAGGAGAACAGTCCCAACCTCTCCAACCTGTCTTCATAACTGAAGTTTCTCATACCTGGAAGCATTTTTGTAAACCTCTTCTGCACTCTCTCCAATGTGTTCACATTGTTTTTAAAGCATGGTGTACACAATACTCCAGCTGAGGTCTATCTAGTGTCCTATGCATGTTCAGCATAACCTCCCTGCTCTTGTACTCTATGCCCCTATTAATAAAGCCGAGGATACTGTATGCTTTATTTACTTCTCTCTCCACCTGTCCTGCCACCTTTATTGACTTATGCACATATACACCCAGGCCCCTCTGTTCCTGCACTCCCTTTAGAGTTGTACCCTTTACTTCATACTGTCTGTCCATGTTCCTCCTACCAAAATGAATCACCTCACACTTCTCTGCATTGAACTTCATCTGCCACCTATCTGCCCACTCCACCAACCTGTCTATGTCTTTTTGAAGTCCTACACTGTCCTCCTCATGGTTTACAATGTTTCCAAGTTTTGCACACACCAAGATCTAGATCACTAACATATATCGGGAAAAGGAAGGATCCCAATACTGACCCCTGGGGAACTTTACTACAAACCTTCTATCAGCCCAAAACATATCAATTAACAGAGTCACAGAATCACAGAATCCCACAGAATCACACAGTGCAGAAGAGGCCCTTCGGCCCATCAAGTCTGCACCGACACGTGAGAAACACCTGAACTACTTACCTAATCCCATTACTCACTGTTTTCTACTACTCAGCTAATTTTGTATCCACATTCCTACTGCTTCTTTTATTCCATGAACTATAACTTTTCTCGCAAGTCTGTTGTATGGAAATTCCACCAACTGCTGAATAAGGGATTCGATGAAGTGAGGTAAAGGAAAAGGAGCAGAGCTATAGGCCCTGAATTAAAGAGAGAGAGCTGCGGAGAGCACACTTGAAGCAAAGAGGGCTCATGAGAAGCCCTGAAGATCCGACAGGGCAGCCAAAGGTTGGTGACTCCGTGCTACAGGTCTTTAGGGGCAGTGGTGTTCTGCTTGGCACGACTGAAGATCTGAACGTGCTCTTGACAGGCATAGACACTCACCCCCACCCACACTGTGGGCAGCTGGAGCGTACTTGGCGATGCAGGGGAAAGGGATGTTGGAAGGCGAGATTGAAAACTGACATTGAGCACTTGTCAAAGTCATCCGAGTGGGAGCGATGTTTGGAGAGTTCCAAAGTTAGTTCTTCAACCATGGCGATTGGAAATTCTCATGAGAAAGACAAAGTTTCAGTGAGACTGGTTGGCTCAAAATGTGATGAACGTTTGTGTGGATGGTTGAGAATTCCAGTGAATCTGCTTTGGTCACATCTGTCGTTTACTTTGGAATGTGTTGTGTCTGACCACAGTCTGCCTGTTCATTCACATGTACCTCATACTTACCCTGAATATTAGATAGATATTGTAAATTGTTTTATCTTTCTGAATTTGTATGTGTCTGTAAAGATATTGCTGGGATCAAGGAATAGTGTGATCTGAATCATTTTCTTCTGTTGGATATTGAGATCTTTCCAACCTTTTCGCTTGGTGTAATATAGAAGGTCATTCTTATTTAATAAATGCTTTATACTTTGCAGACCCCTCTGAATTTGCTCAGTAACATTCCTCCACATCTTTTAAAGAGAAAAAAAAAATCAAAGTTAGAATATGTCAAGCCAGGTTTCACTCTGGGATCTCACTTGTCCAACTGGGATTATAAGATAGCCACCCAACATCTGCCCCATCCCTCAATCTCTTCTGAGTTACCAGCTGCAGGTACCGCCTGCGCACTTCTCCTCTCCCCTCACCACAACACTAGCCCCCTTTTCATTTCCGGTCCTCAAGAACTGGAAGTAGTCTGGAGGGAGAGGAAGAAGGCAGTGAAGATGAAGACACATCCTCACTTGACCTCGCACTCGTGCCCACCGGCTCAGACATTGACGCCGCATGTATTTTAGAGCTTGGGAATAAAGCGGGATTTACAGGTGGAGAGACATTAAGCACAAGTGTGTTACAGCCAGGGCAAGGGGGTGAAATAGATAGCACAAGTGCCAGCTCACTGGAGGGCAGTGTCCACATTGCTACAGGCTACCCAGGTGAAGATTTTGACATGTCAGGCTACCAAAGAACCGCAGATGCTCGTACACACCAAGATGCTTGATGGGAACCTGACCAGCAAGCTTGCTTTCAATGTCAATGCGTGTGGACAATCCTGGCATTGATTTGTCACAGCATTTTGTGCAGTCCATCCCTTTTGAACGTCATTGTGGAGCTCACCATAATGCAATGTTTGCTAGCCGATAACTCAACTTCTATTGAAGCACGAGCAGGTTCCAGCAGAAGTCTGATTGAGGTAGTGGAAGCTTAGCCTACTGCCAGGTGCCATGCAATCTCAGCCTTCAGTTATTTTGGCATCGCTCAAGTTTGGCTTATAAGACATAGCAGCAGATCAGAAATCATTTCTCTTTATTTGCTCATGGGAAGCGGGCATCGCTGGCTGGGCTGGCATTTATTGCCCATCACTAATTGCCCTTGGGAAGGTGGTGGTGAGCTGCCTTCTTGAACTGCTGCAGTCCATGTGGTGTAGGTACAACCACAGTGCTGTTAGGGAGGGAGTTCCAGGATTTTGACCCAGCGACAGTGAAGGGACAGTAATGTATTTCCAAGACAGAGTGGCGCATGACTTGGGGGGGAACTTCCAGGTGGTGGTGTTCCCATCTATCTGTTCTTGTCCTTCTGGATGGTAGATGTCGGGGGTTTGAAAGGTGCTGTTGAAAGAGCCTTGGCAAATTGCGGGAGTATATCTTATAGATGGCACACACTGCTGCCACAATGAACATTTAAGATGATGGGTGCCAGTGTCAATCAAACTGTTTTGTCCTGAAAGCTGTTGAGCTTCTTGAGTGTTGTGGGAGCAATGGGGAGTATTCCATCATACTCCTGACTTGTGCCTTGTAGATGATGAACAGGATTTGGGGAGTCAGGATGTAAGCTACTTGCCTCAGAATTTCCAGCCTCTGACCTGCTCTTGTAGCCGCAGTATTAATTTGGCTGGTCCAGTACAGTTTCTGGTCAATGGTAATGCCCAGGATGTTGATCATGGGGATTTAGCAATTGTAATGCCATGGAATGTCAAGGGGAGTGCTTCGATTCTCTCTTTTTGGAGATGGTCATTGCTTGGCACTGGCGTGGGATAATATCAGTTGCCACTTATTAGCCTAAGCCTGAACGTTGTCCAAGTCTTGATACATATGGACGTTGACTACTTCAGGATCTGAGGAGTCGAGAATGGTGCTGAACATTGTGCAGTCATCAGTGAACATCCCCACTTCTGACCTTATGATGGAAGGAAGGTCATTGATGAAGCAGCTGAAGATGGTTGGGCCGAGGACACTACCCTGGGGAACTCCTGCAGTGATGTCCTGGAGCCGAGATGATTGACCCCCAACAACCTCCAGGTTGTTGGAGACTAATCACCTGGGAGGTGGTGGCTTGATGGTATTGTCACTGAGCTAACAATCAAGAGGCCTGGGATAATGCTCTAGGGGCCTGAGTTCAAATCCCACCATGGCATATGGTGAAACTTGAATTCAATAAAAAGTCTGGAATTAAAACCTTGGAGCTAATGATGACCATGAAACCATTCATTCACTAATGTCTTTCAGGGAAAGAAATCTGCTGTCCTTACCTGGTCTGGCCTACATGTGACTCCAGACCCACAGCAATGTGGTTGACTCTTAAATGCCCTCTAACATGGCCCAGCAAGCTACTCAGTTGTATCAAATTTTTTAAAAAGTCTCAAAGAAAAGAAACAAGATGGACTACCAAGCATTGACCTAGGCACTGGACCTAACAAAAACACAGCTCTATTGACTCTGGAACATCCTCCTTACTAACACCTGGGGGCTAGTACCAAAAGTGGGGGAGCTGTCTCACAGACTAGTCAAGGAACAGCCTGATGTAGTCTTCCTCATGGAATCATACCTTACAGAATGTCCCAGACACCAGCATCACCATTCCTGGATATGCCCTTTCCCACTGGCAGGACAGACCCAGCAGATGTGGCAGCACAGTGGTATACAGTCAGGAGGGAGTTGCCCTGGGATTCCTCAACATTGACTCTGGACACCAGGTCAAACATGGGCAAGGAAACCTGCTGCTGATTACCACATACTGCCCTCCCTCAGCTGATGAATCAGTGCTCCATCACCTGGAGGAAGCACTGAGAGTGGCAAGGGTACAGAATGTATTCTGGGTGGGAGACTTCAATGTCCATCGCCAAGAGTGTCTCGGTAGCACCACTGCTGCTGACTCCTAAAGGACATAGTTGCTATATGGGTTGGTGGCAGGTGGTGAGGGAAAACATACTTTTATTTTATTCATTCAGGGGATGTGGCCTTTGCTGTCTGGGCCAGCATTAATTGCACATCCCTAGTTGCCCATGAGGAGGTGATGGTGAGCTGCCCCCTTGAGCCGCTGCAATTTATGACCTCCTCCTCACCAACCTGCCTGCCGCAGATGCATCTGTCCTTGACAGTATTGGTAGGAGCGACAACCGCACAGTCCTTGTGGAGACGAAGTCCTTTCTTTACATTGAGGATATCCTCCATTTGTTGTGTGGCGCTACCACTGTGCTAAATGGGATAGATTTCAAACAGATCTAGCAACTCATGGCTCATCCATGAGGCGCTGTGGGCATAAAGGTTGGGATAGAGAAAAAAAGAGAATCGTATGGCAGATACCGAGATCTCAGTATGGCAGAATCCCTAGTGGAGTATAAGAAGTGCAGAGGGGAACTTAAAAAAGAAATTAGGAAAGCTAAGGGAGTGCATGGGAAAGCATTGGTGGGTAGAATAAAGGAAACACCAAAGGGGTTTTCTAAACATATAAAGAGCAAGAGAATAACTAGGGAAAGAGAAGGGCCAGTTAAGGACCATAGAGGTAACCTGTGAGTGGACCTAGAAGATGTGGGTATAGTCCTCAATAAATACTTTTCATCAGCCTTCACAATGGAACAGGACGAGGCAGGAATAGACATCAGGGTGGAGAACTGTGAAATATTCAAGGAAATTAACATAGAGAGAGAGAGAGAGGAGGTACTAGTGGGTTTAGCGGCCTTATAAGTGGATAAATCTGTAAGCCTAGACGAGATGTATCCCAGGCTGTTGAGGGAAGCAAGGGAAGAGATATCAGGGGCCCTGGCAGTAATTTTCAAATCCTGTCTGGCCACAGGTGAGGTGCTAGAGGACGGGAGAACTGCTAATGTTATCCCATTATTAAAAAAGAATGGAAGAGACAGACCAGGAAATTACAGGCCAGGCAGAGTAATGACAGTGGTGGGGAAGTTACTAGAAAGAATTCTGAGGGACAGAATATATCTGCACTTGGAGAGACACAGATTAATCAGGAATAGTCAGCATGGATTTGTCAAGGGAAGGTCACGTTTGACAAATTTGATCCAATTTTTTGAGGAGGTAACCAGGAGTGTTGATGAGGGTAATACATTTGATGTGGTCTACATGGTCTTTAGCAAGGCTTTTGATAAGGTCTCTCATGCAGACTGGTCAAGAAAGTCAAAGCCCATGGGATCTAAGGCAAAGTGGCACATTGGATCCAAAATTGGCTAAGAGACAGGAAGCAGAGGGTGATGGTGGAGGGATGTTTCTGTGACTGGAAGTCTGTTTCCAGTAGGGTTCTGCAGGGCTGGGTGCTGGGGCCCTTGCTGTTTGTGGTGTACATAAATGATTTGTACTCACATGCAGGGAGTATGATCAAGAAGTTCACGGATGACACAAAAATTGGTGGGTGGTAAATAGTGAGGTGGATAGATGTAAACTGCAGGAGGATATCAATGGACTGGTCAGGTGGGCAGAGCAGTGGCAAATGGAATTCAACCCAGAAAAATGTGAGGAGGGCCAACAAGGCAAGGGATTACACCTTGAATGGTAGGTGCCTGGAAAGTACTGAAGATCAGAGGGACCTTGGTGTACATATCCACAGATCCCCAAAGGTAGCAGGGCAGGTAGGTAAGCTGGTTAAGAAGGCATATGGAATATTTGCCTTTATTAGCTGAGACATAGAATACAAGAGCAGGGAGGCTTTGCTAGAACTGTATAAAACGCTGGTTAGGCCACAGCTGGAGTACTGCGTGCAGTTCTGGTCACCACATTATAGGAAGGATGTGAACGCACTGGAGAAGGTGCAGAGATTTATCGGGATGCTGCCTGGGCTGGAGGGTCTGAGCTATGAGGAAAGATTGGATAGGCTGGGGTTGTTTTCCTTGGAGCAGCGAAGGTTGAGGTGGGACCTGATAGAGGTGTATCAGATTATGAGGAGCATAGATAAGGTGGATAGGAAGGCACATTTTCCATTAATAGAAAGGTCAGTAACCAGGGGCATAGATTTAAGGTAAGAGGTAGAAGGCTAGAGGGGAGTTGAGGAGAAATTTTTTCACCCAGAGGGTGGTGGGAGTCTGGAACTCACTGCCTGAAAGGGTGGTTGAGTGAGAAACTCTCGTAACATTTAAGAAGTATTTAGATATTCACTTGCGTTGCCATAGCCTCCAGGGCAATGGGCCAAGCGCTGGAACATGGGATCAGTGTAGTCAGATCTTTGTTGGCCGGCACAGACAGAATAAGCTGAATGGCCTCCCTCTGTGCTGTAGATATCTATGAATCTATGAGAATTGAGGCCAGATGGAGATGTGAGGTTATGTGTGTGAGAATTGGTGATGATGTCCCCTGAGCTGGCGGTGAGTGAGATGCCAGAGTGCTGTGTTTGAGTGTGTGAGTTTAGAGTGATGAGATGGTTACCTTACCCTGGCGGCACATTTGAGATCATTCAACCTCTTTCTGCACTGGATGGCCAGCCTCTTCTGTACAGCGAAGGCACTGACCACCACTGCCATCGCCTCCCAAGCCGGACTGGTGAGATTGCTGGACTTCCTGCGGCCAGAGTGGGGGTGGGGGACATCACAATGAGCCTCCGAAAGACATTCCAGTGACGGGTCACTGAACTCTTCTTGGCTTTCAGGGCCATGTCTTCACTGGAGCGGCCCTGGGCTGCAAGTACTGAGAACTGTGTGTGTGTGGCTGCAGTTTAGATATGGCGCCTGGAGTGAGGGAACGGTGAGGTATCGGCGTGGCGGACGATTCAGAGGCTGCCCGGCCAGCGAGACAGCCCGTTTCCTGTGGCTGCGTAATTCAGGCCCGCTACCACCCTTAGCGCAACTCTGGGATGATTCCCTTTATCTTTTGTCAGTCCTTCAAGGCAAACGTGACCATGTTCATCATCAATGGTCAGGTTGCCGTGGGTACGTCGGTGACTGCTAAGGCCGATCTAACACCCGGAAGGTTCTGTTGCAAACAGGACAGAATGCCGCAGACAACTGCGTTTTGGACGAGCTGCTGACTCTGGATTCTCTTTGCGCTGTCTCTCTCTGCTGCACCGACCTTTATACAGGTGCAGCGATCCTGGGGCGAGCTTCGCTCAGGACTCCGGGTCGAGATCAGAACCCCCCAGCGTGGACTTCAGAGCTTCCTTGTGGCTTCCTTTGTCCTCCACGAGAGCACACCCCAGACTCAAACTCTCCACAGGAGGTTCGCTTTGCCAAGCCTTGTAACACTATCCTGAAGAGTCAGGAATGGATTCACAGAGCGAGGGGGCTGCTTGTCTCTGAGGAATTAAAGATATTTCACCTCTGTCTTTCATCTTTAATGCAATCGATAATGTGACCTTTCAACACATACTCCTCCCCCTATTATGTTACATTTGAAAGATACCTTAAGAGGCAAGGGCAAATAGCTACAGTCCTAGTTATTTGATAAAATCTGCTCAAACTGCCCTTTCACTGGTCCCTTAGAGAAATGGGAGGAAATAGACAATTACCAGCTGCTCTCTCTCTCTCTCTCTCTTCTTTTTGTTCTTAGCTTGATTGTAATCATGCAGCTCGCATTCCCTCTCTGAGGGGGAGCTGGCCTTGCCAGTACACCTGGGAATTCCGAATGGTCAGAGAACATTATCTGTCTTCGAGTGATCCTAATGGAACTGTGCCCTCCGCAAACAGGATCAAAGCTCTCCCTTACAACTCTTAACAACTCTTCCTGCCTCTCAAGTAGCTGTGTCTCTGAGGGCCTCGGCGAATCTGTCGGTTCACTGTGTTGTGTTCTGCCTCGAGGCAAACCTCACACATTGAGCACAAAAGCAAGGAAGTCATGGTAAATCTTAATAAGAGGCTGGTTCGGCCTCAGCTGGAGTATTGTGTTCAGTCCTGGGCACTGTGCTTTAGAGAGGATGGCAGTGCCTCGTGGAGGGTGCAGAGGAGATGGACGGGGAGCAGTGCTCTGAGGGATGAGAGACTTCGGCTCTGGGGAGGGGCTGGAGTGACCGGGTCTGTTCGCCCTTCGATCAGAGAAGGCTGAGAGGGGATTTAATGGGGGCGTCTAAAATCGTGAGGGGACTCGATAAAGCAAGTAAGGAGGGGCTCTTTCCGTCGGGGTAGGAAGGGGGCAGGAACCAGAGGGCACAGGTTTAAGGTGGTCGGAAAGAGGATCAGAGGAATTGATTCCCACAGCAAATTGTAGAATTCACTGTTCAGTCAGATGTTTGGGGAAGGCTCAGCCGTGAATTTTCAAAAGGGAAATGGGTAAATATTTGTAGCAGGGGGAAAAAAATATCAGGGTGACAGGGAAAGAGCAGGTGTGCGTGGGACTATCGTTGACCCTTTCAAAGGGCCAGCACAGACATGATGGGCTGAATAGCTGAATCCTTCGCTGTAAGATTTTATCGGCAAGACGAGGAAGTGAAGAGAACATGGGGGTTTTTGGGGGTGGGGGGGGTGGTGGTGTCAGTGACGGAAGCTCATCCCACACAAGCCCAATCCTGAGCGCAGCCAGTTCCCCTGGCAGTGGGAAGTGAAGCTCTGGCTGAGAGCCCATCCTCTTGTGCACCCCCCCCGATTACAATGGCTCCATCATTGGCGGCCGTGCTTTGAGCTGCCTCAGCCCTGAGCTCTGGAATCCCCTCCCTAAACCACTCCACTTCTCCCTCTCGAAGAGACTTCTTAAAAGCTGCTCCTCACCTGCATTAATATCTCCCCACCTGATTCGGTGTCAAATTTTATCAGATTGTGCTCCTGCAAAGCCGTTCTTGAAACCTTTCTGCGTGTCAAAGAGCAATGGGCAAATGTTAGTTGCTGCGTTGCAAGTTCCTGTTGCGTCCTCAACTCCTGACTTTGTAGCCACGTGCTAAACCTAAGCCCACGATGGGGTGAGGGGGTGGGGAGGGGTGGTGGTGGTGTGCGGGGAGCTGAATGGGATGGGGGATGGATACTTGTCATTCTCCTGCCCGCTTGCCTCTCCAACAGGCGCAACAGGAGTCAGGCATCGAGCAAGCCAGCCGTGACCCAAGCCGAGGGGACCTCCGAGGTTCCTCGCTGCTTGTAACTCGCTTCCCGAGTAATCCCATAATATCAACGAGCCCCTCGTGGCTGTCAAAACCTTCAAAGGCGATCCCGAGGAAATCCTGCTCCATTTCATTAGCGGGATTATTGCAGAAAGCTTGACCTCACTTAATCGAAGGGACAGTTCCATGAAAGGCTCTGCTGGGAGAGGAATTTCCCACTGATATATCCACAGCCCGCTCATTGCTTCTCCACTCTATCCTTACAGAAAACCTTTAACCCCCTTCACCCTAGCCTCGCCTTGTCTGAGAAATCCCTCGACGCAGGGTCAGGTTCAAAAGCACGCTGTAGTGATCAGTCATGGGAAGCCGGCACTCTCAACACTTGTCAGTGATGGCATAGGGTAATGGGGATTGACACCCCTTCCACCATCTTAAACATTCGCCCCCCACCACCCCCCTCTCCACCGCTGGCCCACAGTGGCAGCAGTGTGCGCATCACCTATAAGATGCACTGCAGCAACGAGCCAAGGCTCCTTCGACAGCGCCTTCCAAATCCCCGACCTCTACCAAGACCCTCTCAAGGACGAGTCAGGCTGGGTAATAAATAATGGCCGGTCAATGATGCTCACACTTCGAGAATGAATCCAAAAAAAAAAGTGTGTCAGTACTGGTCAGTAATGGTCATTACTGAAGTTAAGGAGCATCTACCAAAGTGCATTTATTGGCCTGCTAGAGACCAGCTTTGACGGTATTAAGATTTAGCCATCTGAAAATGGAATCATGGGCATTCTAGATTATTTAGTTGGGGAGGTGGTGGCAGCTCCCCATTTTCTAATGGGCACTAGTGACCCAGGTCCATTCGGATACCCTGCTGCACAAATCCCGCTTCGCTTCAACCCAAAAGGAAAGAACAGTCCGGATCAGTATTCTTATTTCCCAGTTTTTACTGCTTTTATGTTCTGGGAACCTGTCACCCTCTGTGCTTTCTGACCTACATTGGCTTCTGATCCAGCAACGCCTCAAAATCAAAATCACAGCCTTCCATTGACTCACCTCCCTGCCTATTTCTGTCACCTCCAGCAGCCCTATAAGTTGTCTATGTTGATGTTAAGATCCCTTTCTTAAAAATCCAATCCTGTTGGCGAGACTCCTTTCCAAAGGGTTAACATGCAATTGTCTCTTTGCTTTCAGTCAGAAAGGTTAATAGACGGTGTCAGAGGGTTCAAACTGATTGCTGCAGGGAGAAGGCACAATGTTCAATGCTTATGACACTTCACTGCTACTGGCATGAACTCCCCGCTCGCTTGACCTCCCCGGCCAAGAAAGACCCAAGCCCTGCAGTGAGGTGACCTTCTTGTGCCCACCTGCACGGTCTGTCTCCGCAGGCAGCCCAACGTGTCTGGTAAGACTTGAGCGTCTCTCAAGACTGCGATGGGGTGTGAGGAGGGGATTTCCCTCAGATCCTTGCACATTAGCGATCTGATTAACCCAGGGTCTCTGGCTGAGCATAGAGGGAGAGGGTAAGGAGATTAATTTAACTCTGTTTCATGTCAGCCAAACTGGCTGTGAGTGCTTTGACCTCTCCAGAGGTTAATTGGGATTAAGCGGGCATCCAAACGGTGAGAATGTGTCAGCTTGGCACTGGTGAAAATCAGCAGAGTGCACAAAGCATTGAGCCTGAGGAATTTAGACCCAGGGACGGATAGATGGAGGAGTGCGTGTGGTTTAAATGCTTTTAAACTCTATCAGTGTAGTCAGTCACATTGCCCACTTCCACCTCTGCCTCAGCTCATCGGCTGCTGAAACCCCCTCATCCGTACCTTTTGTTACCTCTAGACCCAACAATCCCAACACCCTCCTGGACGTCCTCCCACCTTCCATCGTCCTCTGTGAACTTGAGTCCATCCAAAACTCACTGCCCTTGTCCTAACTCCCACCAAGCTCCAGTGTTCCCAATGTCCCTGTGCTCACTGGCCTACACTGGCTCTCGGCCCAGCAACACATCGAGGTTAAAATTCTCCTGCTCCCTATCTCATCCAGGCCTACAACCCTTTGAGATCTCTACACACTGCCAATTCTGGACTCTCACACATCCCTAATTTTAATCGTTCCACCTGCCTTCAGCTGCCTGGGCCTAAGCTCTGGAATTCCCTCCCTCCACCCCTCCACCTCTCTACATCGTTTTCCTCCTTTAAGACACTCCTTAAAAGCTTTTGGCCACCTAGTCCAATGTTTCTTCACATAGCTTGGGGCAAATTTTCACAGAACCACAGAATCACACAGTGCAGAAGAGGCCCTTCGGCCCATCGAGTCTGCGCTGACACGTGAGAAACACCTGACCTACCTACCTAATCCCATTTACCAGCACTTGGCCCATAGCCTTGAATGTTATGATGTGCCAAGTGCTCATCCAGGTACTTTTTAAAGGATGTGAGGCAACCCGCCTCCACCACTCTCCCAGGCAGCGCATTCTAGATCATCACCAACCTCTGGGTAAAAAAGTTTTTCCTCATATCCCCCCTAAACCTCCTGCCCCTCGCCTTGAGTTTATGTCCCCTCATGACTGACCCTTCAACGAAGGGGAACAGCTGCTCCCTATCCACCCTGTCCATGCCCCACATAATCTTGTACACCTCGATCAGGTCAACCCTCAGTCTTCTCTGCTCCAACGAAAACAACCCAAGTTTATCCAACCTCTCTTCATAACTTAAATGTTTCATCCCAGGCAACATCCTGGTGAATCTCCTCTGCACCCCCTCCAGTGCAATCACATCCTTCCTATAATGTGGCGACCAGAACTGCACACACTACTCCAGCTGTGGCTTCCCCAAGGTTCTATACAATTCCACCATGACCTCCCTACTTTTGTGATCTATGCCTCGATTGATAAAGACAAATGTCCCATATGCCTTTTTCACCGCCCCACTAATATGCTCCAATGAGGTGACTTGTGGCGCTTTACTATGCCAACGATGCTACATAAATATAAGTTGCTGCAGTGACCACTTCGAATTATCATGGGCTCTGGGATCAAGATCTACCCATGAGCTTATTGGGATTTTGACATCGCTGGCAAGACTGGCATTTGTTACCCATTCCTGGATGTCATTGAGAAAATTCAATACAAATCAGAGGGAAATTAAATGAATAACTACATAGGTGTGGAATGGGCTTTCGAAGGGCTCCTGGTGATTGGCTACAGTGCATCTTGTATATGACTACTGCCACTGTGCACCAGTAGTGGAGGGAGTGAATGTTTGAAGTGATGGATGGGGTGCCAGTCAAGCGGGCTGCTTTGTCCTGGATGGTGCCGAGCTTTTTGAGTGTTGCTGGAGCTGAACTGATCCAGGCAAGTGGAATGTATCCCAACACACTCCTCACCTGTGCCTTGTAGATGGTGGAGTGCAGAGAACTCGGAGGGTTGTAGGCCTAGAGGCGTTAGGGAGAGGTGAAAGCCAAGGAGAGATTTGAAAACAATTTGACAGGCTTTGTGGAGTCAGGAGGTGAGTTATTTGCTACAAGATCCCCAGCCTCTGAACTGCTCTTGTAGGTTTCTGCACAGGTTTCCTTCCTTAAAGGGTGTTAGCGAACCAGCTGATTTTTTAAACGGCGATCCAATAGCTTTATGGTCACACTTACTGAGACCAACTTTTCATTCCCAGATGTTAAAAGCTGAATTAAAATGGTCAAGTTATCATTCATTGCACTTGGACTCACATTCTCTGGATTACCAGGCTAGCTACATAACCGCTACACCACTCAGCGCAATCGTTCGGTCAGTGGCCGCACATGGGAATCTGCAGCACGCCCGCCAACAATTAGAAGGCTTATTAACGTTTACATTGACTTAAACTTTTCACTGCCCATCCAACCTTACAGTGGGCGGGGCAGGCGAAAGGGCTAAGCGACCTTTGCACTGTTTAGGAAACCTCATCCACGGGCGGGATGAGGTTTCCAACAGCCAATCAAAATAAAATAAAACGTTTTACATCTTATTCATGTGACTCTGTCACAAGAGGGGTCATGTCATTTTAACATTTAAAAATCCTTTATTTTTTGCTTTTTCAGAACCCTTTGCCTCCCTGAGGCAGCTCTGTGCCTCAGTTGGCCAACCGGTGTGAAATCATAGTCCGGCCCCGGTCACTTCCTGACCACCCCGGCCTACCCCCGCCCAGAACACCCACCCGACAAAGGCAAAATTCTGCCCTTGGAAATGCAGAAGGAGGTCAGTCAGCCCCTCGAGCAAGCTTTGCCATTCAGTTAGTGAATGGAAAATCTAGATCTTAACTCCATTTACCCCGCCTTGTTTCTGTAACCCTAAATGCCCTTCCCCAACAAAAATCTACCATTCTTTGTTTTTCATTTGTTGGAGGGGCAGAGGGTTCCAGATTTCCATTATCCTTTGCGTGAATAAGTACTTCCTGACACCTCCCCTCAATAGCCTAGCTCTTCTTTTAAGGTTGCGTCTCCCTGTACTGGACCACACACACACCCACCACTCTCCCAACCCCTACCAACACCCCACAACACCAGGGGAACTGGTTTCTCTCCATCTTCCTTATTATATTTAATTATCTTAAATTCCCCAATTTGTTGACCCCTTAATCCTCCAAACTCAAGGGACACAAGTCGAGTCTATGCAACACATCTGGAACACTGTGGACAGTTTTGGTCTCCTTATTTGAAAAAAGATATAATTGCTTTCCAAGCAGGACAGAGGAGGTTCACTTTGCTCATTCCTGGGTAGAGGGGCCTATCTTAAGAAAGGTTGAATGGGTTGTGTCTACATCCATTGGAGTTTAGAAGAATGAGAGGTGATCTTATTGAAACGTATACGATCCTCAGTGGACTTGACAGGATGGATCCCAAGAGGATGTTTCTACCTGTGAAGGAGCCTAGAACTAGGGGACACAATTTAAGAGTAAGAGGCCTCTTTGTTACAGGGAGAAATTGTTCTCTCAGAGGGTTGCTCGTATGTGGAATTCTCTTCCCCAGAAAGCAGTGGGCGCTGGGTGACTGAATTTATTCAAGGCTGAATTAAGACAAATTTTTGAAAGACAAGGGAGTTGAGGAGTGATGGGGGACAGACAGAAAAATGGATTTGAGAACAGAATTATATCAGCCATGATCTTATTGAATGGGGGGTGGGGAGCTGGCTTGAAGGGCTGAATAACTTACTCTTGCTCCTAAATCCTATGTTCCTAATCTGTCCAGATAATTTAATGCTTTTAGCCCCGGGATTATTCTGGTCAATATGAGCCATGCCCCTTCCAAGGTCAGTGTATCCTCCCTGAGGTGCGGTGACAGAACTGAACGCAGTTACTCCTGATGACCTTGAACCGGACCTTTAGCAAAACTTCCTTCCCTTTGAATTTTGAGATCAAATTCAACATTCCATTCACGTTTTGCTGTTTTTTTGCAACCTTCCACTAGTGGACCGTCGCCAATCTGCTGCCCTTCTCAGAAGGAGCCTGTAACAAAATAAGTGGGGACATCCTGGTCTCTTTTATGGTTACAGTCGGCACATTGCTGGTTTTGTCCTGCAGTTATAGATCTGGTATAAGGAGACAGCACCGTTGACCAATGGGTTAATTGTTGTGATGAATTGTCTGAATCAAAGCGGACAGAACTTGCATTTCTATAGCACCTTTTCGACCCCAGCACATGTCAAAGAACTTCACAGGCGAAAAAGTACTTCTTGAAGTCTAGTCACAGTTTTAACGTAGGAGATGCAGCCAATTTGCCCACAGAAAGCTCCCACAAAGAGTAATGAGATAATGGTGAAATCATCTACTTTAACGTGATGTTGGTTGAGGGATTAATATTGGCCATGAAAACAGAACTCCCTTGCCCTTGTTCAAAAGTGCTTGGCGGAACCTCTTACGTCCACCCGAATGGCCAGACAGATTCCCTTCTCTTGACATTCGATCTGGAAGATGGTACCTCCAACAGTGCAGCACCCCCTCAGTACTGGCACTGAGAGCGTCAGCCCAGATTTTGTGCCAAAGTCCCTGGAGTGCGACTCCGGCCCATGTCCGTCTGCCTCAGAGGTGAGAGTCCTGCACCCCGAGCCAATGTTGACTCATTGCTCCATAGTTGAGATGGCGGGGCTGTGCCAGTTCGTGTGTACATTATGTTGGCACTATGGCATTCTGATTTCCCTTCCTGACCGTCTCCCTTCCCTCCACCGTGTTCCCCTCTCTCTTCGCCCTCAGTGAGTGCAGTGAGAATACTGCGTGTATTGAAGCGGCTGACTTTCCCAGTGCCAATTCTCTCTGCCTTAAAGCATTGGCACAATGTGGACTAGAAGGCACATTTCCATAAACACCTTTAATTAGGGTTTAAGAAACTTTTAACGAGTCCAGAATCCATTAACACAGGATCTATGTGTTATCATACAGTAAACCAAAGTTACTCCCTGGAGCAATTTCAGAAGTATGGGCATAAATTGATTAAAGCTTCGTTAACCTTAAAGCCTCATATTGATCATAAAGTCTTACAACACAGGAGGCCATTCGGCCCATCGTGTCTGAACCAGCTCTTTGAAGGGGCTCTTAATCCCACTCTCCCTGCTCATTCTACATAACCCTGCAGTTTTTTTTTTAAGCATTTACCTAATTCCTATTTGAAATTTATGACTGAATCTATTTCCACTGCCCTTTGGCAGCACTTTCTAGATCCCAGCAACTTACTGGGTAAAACAAAATTCTTATCACCCTCACAGCTTTTAAATCTGTGTCCTCTGGATTGACCCTCCTGCCAGTGGAAACAGTTTCTCCCCACCTTGAGGGCAGTGTGCAAGAGTGGGTGAGACTCTGGGAATGCAGGAGGATCTGGCAAGGAGGACCTTTCTCACCACTAGCCTTGGTGCCTGTTGGAACGTTCTGACAATGAGGCATTCTGCCAACTGAGTTTGACAATCTGCTCAGCAAACTCCCCGACAGGAGTCACCACTTCCTATTTCCAGGCCATTGCCTTGTGTTGGGTTTCTGGTCAAAGGTGTTTTTTCTGCACAAACCTCTCCATGAGGTGCAGGTTGTACAACCGTCCAACTGAATGAAGTGTCCTATGGCAATGTGGCCAGGCCCATCCTCCGCAACTCGGTAAATGCTTAAAAAAAAACTGCAGGGTTATGTAGAACGAGCAGGGAGAGTGGGATTAAGAGCCCCTTCAAAGAGCTGGTTCAGACACGATGGGCCAAATGGCCTCCTGTGTTGTAAGGCTTTATGATCAATATGAGGCTTTAAGGTTAACGAAGCTTTTTATGATGGGATGTAGGTGTCGCTGACAAGACCAGCATTTGTTGCTCATTCCCATTTGCCCTTGAGGATGTGGTGAAGAGCCACCAACGTGAGAATAAGGGTGAGGGATTGGCCATTTAGGACTGAGATGAGGAGAAATTTCTTCACTCAGTGGGTTGTGAATCTTTGGAATTCTCTACCCCACAAGGGTGTGGTGGCTCAGTCATTGAGAACATTCAAAGCAAAGATTGAAAGATTTTTTGGGCACTGATGGAATTAAGGGATATGGGGATAGTGCCGAAAGCTAGAATTGAGATGGAAGGTCATCCATGATTTGGTTGAAATGGTTGAGGTGCTATAACTCTGAAATAAAAAGCAAAAATGATGGAAACACTCAGTAGAAATGATAGCATCTGTGGGGAGAGTAAGGTCAAAGACCGGAAATGTTAACTCTGTTTCATTCCAGATTTCATTGCAAAGTTCTCTGATTCCCACTCATTGATTGAAACATTGGATCAAGTTGTGGATTCCCTCGCCACATCCCATTTTGGAGTGCATGTCCATCGTGTGGGTATGCTGTTATAGGCCTGCTCCTGCTCCAGGCTGAAGAGGGAGCTGCCCACTCTCTTGTCCAGGCAATCGTATCCCTGATTGCTATCAGAAGCTATCAGAGATCTTCTGCCCAGGCACAGCTCAGGCATCACCAACTCCAGAGCAGACACAACCTGATTGGCAATGGCCTTGGTCAGATTTTTGCAGCTGACATTAAAGAGTGAATTGGGAAATTAATTTCTGATTTCCTCACTTATCCCCTTCCACTTGTAGCTGAGGGCGATGATGCCTTCCCTGATTCTGACATTCAACCTGCCAGATGTGTGCTGTCATACACTTCCAGTAGGTCCGGGCTGATCCAGTCTCACAGATCCAAATACAACTTCCCAGTGAGCTGTCGCTTTGAGGGGTTTTACTCATCTCAAAGCTCGTCCAGAGTTACTGGTCTGTCCAGACTCTTCTGCATCCTGTCTTCCAAGATTTCCTGACAGAGGACAGGAAGGACTGAGAGATTGTGCTGTCTATGGGCTTCACATCATACAGTCTGGCAAAAGGATTTGCTGACCCTTAGCGTGTCAGTCTGCGATGGCGTAATCGAGCTGTCTCCTTCCTTCAGGCTGCTGATCACAGAGTTCTCTGTGTGTACACTTTGGAAGGAATGCCAGCATGTTTGATCCTGCTCCCTGGAGTGGACTCTGGACTGAAAGATGATCTTGGAGGCCTCCGAGGCAAAGAGATTGAACAAGGGTCCCCACCCTGGAGATCCTCTCTCACTTCGACACCCATTGGTTGCAGCAGGAGCAGATCCCACAAGCTTTTCTAAAGAGGGGGCCATTCCCCTTCATCCCTCGCCTTCTGGACATCGTTTGACGTTCACCTTGATCATTTCTCACCTGTGCATCAGGGACTCAGTTCTCCAACCTTTCCAAACTTTGTCTGTAATAATTTAATCCTGCATAGCACACCTTGATCACAGTGAGCAGCCAGTGTCTTTGATATCATCAGAATAGCAGTGGTGAAGAGTATTGCATAATGTTTTACAGGGAGAGTAAGAATTGACATTTAAACTGAACTTGGGTCATTAATTTGAAACAAACCAACAATCTCCTCTCACCTTTCCCTCCTAATCTACATAAACACATGTCTTTGCTTCCAGTGTTACATTAGCGCAGTGTCAAATGCAGGGCAGTAATCTTTTGTCACATTGGATCGTACTTCCAGTTATACACGAGACATTCTGATGCAACTCCTTGTCAGGTACTCCCAGAGATCTTAGTCCAATGCTAGATATCCACTCCCACTAAAGTTACTACCAAATCTCATGTAATAACTTTCCACAGTGAACTGTATGTCCAAACAGGACTCCCAAGCAGTTTCAGATCAGATGACCTCCCCACAGATTTGGCCAGCCTGTTGGTCCTGGCATTTTGTTTTCTCCTTCTGTATGGTGTCGAGGCCAATTAGCATTAACAGCTTCCATTTATGTCACAGCTTTGAAGTGACAAAATCCCTCAAGCCACTTTCGAGGAGAGATATTATTGTTAAAAATTGACAACGAACTGCGTGAGGAGATATTAGGGACCGAAGCTCGGTACAGCAGGCTTTACGGAGCATCCTAAGGGAGGAGAGAGAGAGAGTTAGAGAGAGAGGTGGAGAGGTTTAGGGAGGGGGTTCAGGAGCTTGAGGCCCAGGCAGCTGAAGGCACGGCTGCCAATGGTGGAGCGAAAGAGGCGGGAGATGCACAGAAGGCCAGAGTTGGAAGAGCCGGAGATTTCGGAGGGTTGCAAGGCTGGAGGAGAAAGAAGTGAGAGAAAAGCTATAGGAATGTGCATTTATCAATCCCTATATTTGATTATTTTCTTCCTCCCTTTAAGGCCATTGTACATATAGTGCAACTACCATGCCCAACATCTGTCCCCAGGGATGGAGGGGTGTGGGATGCAAAGTGGGTGTGGGATAGAAGGTCAAGTATCTAAATCTCACACTTGTCCCAACACTGCCCAGTTGGGCACAAGGTCACCTTATGAGAGGCGATCTCATTGAAACATATAAGATCCTGAGAGGGCTTGACAGGGTAGATGCTGAGACAATGTCCCCCCTCCTGGGGGATTCTAGAACTAATGGGCACAGTTTCAAAGCAAGGGGTCTCCCATGTAAGATGGAGTTGAGTAGGAATTTCTTCTCTCAGAGGGTGGTTTGTCTTTAGAATTCCCTTTCCCACAGAGCAGTGGAGGCTGCATGGGTCAATGAGGATGTACAAGGCTGGGTTAGACAGATTTTTGATTGGCTTGGGAGTGAAGGGTTGTGGAGGGGTAGGCAGGAGAGTGGGATTGAGGCCACATTCAGATCAGCAATGATCTTATCGAATGGCGGAGCAGGCTTGAGGGGCCGAATGGCCTACTCCTGCTCTTATTCCTTATGATCTTGCGATTTTCTTATTCAACAAGGGGAGCTCCAAGCCAAAAATCAGAATATCCGACATGTATGTGGGTTATTTCTACGTATGTTCATTTTGGATGCAGGTATTGCTGACAAGGTCGACATTTTTGCCTATCCCAAGCTGCCCAATGTTTAATACAACTGAGCTGCCATTTTCAAGGGCAGTCACCCTGTCTGGGGGAGGTTGTCAGGTTTCCTTTCATTAATTGAACGTAGGGTTTCGGACTAGCAATCCAGCAAATTCCTGGTCCCTTCCACTCTTAGCAGCTTTCTAGATTTCATTCCTAGATTATTCTTGTCCCAGTGGAATTTTAATTCACAGTCTAACAAGATTGGCAGTCTACCTTGAGGCTACTAGCCCAGTAACATAATCACTATACTATTGCGCCCTCTTGGCTTATCGCAATGCCTTGTTTAGGGAGTGATGGCCAAAACACAGGGCTCTGTAGCTGAAAACAAACACTGATAAGGGGATGCCAATTCTTATCTGCCCGGTTGCAAGGACACAACAATTGAGATGTCGGTGTGCAGCCCTTGCGTCGCTCCCCTGCACTCTCCCGTTATCTCGGTTAGCTCCATCTGCGTGAATTCAGTTAAGGCACTCACGCTTCTCCCAAGTCTCTCAATAAGAAAAGTCGTATGTTAAACTGGGACTGCCTGTGGAAAAATACACAGACAACACACACACACACAAAAAAAAGGGAGCTTGGCAGGGCTTCTTGTCAATTGTTACTTAACTTGTATCGGAAAAAGGGCTTTATTTTCTTTGGATGTGAGGAGAGTAGGAAGGGGGGCTTTCAAACTGAAGTAGTCAAACTTTCACAAGAGAATTTCCAAACCTTAGTCCAGGCAAATCCTGTTTGGTAAAGGGTTCAAATAACAGAGAGCCCAAAGTCAGGAATGGGGAAGGTTAGGGAAGGAAGTAGTCACGTCCAGTAATGCTGGGCTAGTAATTCTGGTGCTGGGCTAGTTATTCTGCTATTTCTGAAGATGCAGCCTCAGACCCCACCTGAGCAGTTTGATCAATTCAAATTCTTGAGAATTGATTTTAAAAAGCCGGAGTTAAAATTTTCCGTTTTCCAGTCCTCCCTGTCGACAGGCGTGGTTCCGGAGGGGTGAGTGACTGCTCAGGTTGTAGAATTGTTTAATCAGCGAGGAATGGGTCGATCAGGGAGGTGGAGAAGGGCTATCGACCAGCATTGTGGAAATCCCAAATAAAATGGCAGAAGCTGAAGGAAGAAGAAGTGGTGGGGGTGGGGGTGGGGGTGGAGGTGGGGGTGGGGTGATAATGTCACTGGGATAGTAATCCAGGGTCTAGGGTCACGGGTTCAAATCCCACCATGGTATCTGGTGGAATTTTAAATTCAGTGAATAAAACCTGCAATTGAAAGCTAGCCTCAGTCGTAAAGACCATGAAACCATTGTCTTGAAAACCCATCTGGTTCACTAATGCCCTTTAGAAAAGGGAACCTTCTGTCCTTACCTGGTCTGGCCTACATGTGACTCCAGACCCACAGCAATGTGGTTGACTCTTCACTGCTCTCTGAAATAACTTAGAAACATAGAAAATAGGAGCAGGAGTAGGTCATTCGGCCCTTTGGGCCTGCTCTGCCATTCAATATGATCATGGCTGATCCTCAATCTCAGCACCATACTCCTGCTGTCTCCCCATACCCCTTGACACATTTGGGATCCAGAAATCTATCTACGTTCTTCTTAAATATATTCAGTGACTAGGCCTCCACAGCCCTCTGTGGTAGAGAATTCCGCAGGTTCATCACCCTCTGAGTGAAGAAGTTTCTCCTCATCTCAGTCCTAAATAGTCTACCCTTTAACGTGAGACTGTGACCCCTTGTTCTAGTCCCCCCAGCCAGAGGAAACATCATCCCTGCATCCAGTCTGTCCATCCTTGTCAGAATTTTATATGGGTTTTCAATGAGATCTCCTCTCATTCTTCTAAACTCCAGTGAATACAGGACTAATCGGCCCAATCTCTCCTCACACGACAATCCTGCCATCCCAGGGATCAGTCTGGTGAAGCTTGGCTGCACTCCCTCTATGGTAAGTATCCTTTCTTAGGTAAGGAGACCAAAACTGCATACAATGAACTAAAAAACCACTGAGTTCAAGGGCAATTAGGGATGGGCAGCAAATATTGGCCTTGCCAGTGACACCCACATCCCATGAAAGGATAAATAAAGAAAAATTATTTATAGGCCCATCAGTCTATCCTTGGTGGTAGGCAAATAATTGGAAAAAAACCCTGAGAGAATGCGCCCAATTTGCCACTTAGAAAGATGCAGATTAATCAAGGAAATCATGATAGATTTGTCAAGGAATGATTGTGCCTGACTAATCTGATTGAATTTTTGAGGAAGTATCGAGAAGAGATAATGGGTGTAACACATTTGATTTAGTTGATGTGCACGGATTTTAATAAGGTCCTACATGGCAGATTAATCAGAAAATTGCAAGTTCATGGGATCTGAGGGAAAGTGTTAAAATGGATCCAAAATTGGCTCAGTAACAGAAAGGGACGATTTATAGTCAATTGATATGTGACTGGAAGGCTGATTCCAATGGGGCGCCATAAGGTTCAGTGCGGGTCCCTAGTTTTTTGGGCTTTATATAAAGGCTTAGCCTTAAATGTGGAGTGGGGAGGCATTATTATGAAGTTTACAGATGATTTGAAAATTGGTTGTGTGGTTGATAGTGAAGAAGCAAACCGTGACTGTGGGAAGATATCAATGGACTGGTTGGTTAGGTATAAAAATAGCAGATAGACATTCCGGAGAAGTATAAGGTAATCCATTTGGGGAGGGCAAACAAGGCAAGGGAATATGCAAAAGATGACAGGATGATGAAAAGTGTAGAGGAACAGAGGGACCTTGGAGTACATGCCCATAGACCCCCAATCGCAGGGTGGGTAGATGAGATGGTCAAGAAGGGAAATAGGCTCATTTCCTTATTTATTTATTGGCCGAAGCCTAGACCATAGTAGCAGGAAGGTCATGCTAGGATGATATAAAAACTAAGTTAGACTATAGCTAAGATACTGTGTACAGTTCTGGTCACTGCATTACAAGAGAGATGTAATGGCAATAGAGCGGGCACAGAGGAGGGTTACAAGAGTTTAACTATGGCGAACGATTGGATACGGTGGGATTTGATTTCTTTGGAGAGGAGGCTGAGGGGAGATTTAATCGAGGTTTATAAAGTTATGAGGGATCTAGATAGATTGGATAGGAAGGACCCATTCCCATTAGCAGAGAGGTCAATAACAGTAGGATTAGAGGGAATTTGAGGAGAATTTTTTTCCCCTCAAAGTTTGGTGGGGATCTGGAACTCGATATGGTGGATGCACCAGCCCTGATTACATTTAGGGAAAAAACACTTGGATATGTATTTGAGGTGCTGTGGCCCTACAGGACCAAGAATTGAAAGTGGGGTTAGATTGGATAACTCTTATACCGTCGGCACTGATATGATGGGCCGAATGGCCTTCTTCTATGCTGTATAATTTCTTTGGCCGGGAATTTGTGGGCGCACCACCAGTGGGAATCAGCGCGGGCACCAGAAGATTCGGACCATCAGCCAAAAGTCCATTGACTTTGGGAGAAATTTCCAGTTCCACCAATGGCAGGGCCAGAAAATCCAGCCCTTTGTTCCTGATATGGTTGGCATCAGTGCCATGAAGCTATTGGAATGTTGTAAAAACACAACTATTTTTATTTGTTCATGGGATGTGAGCATTGTTGGCAAGGCCAGTGTTTATTGCCCACCCCTGGTTATTAATGATCTAGAATGATATACTACAGTCTGTAGAGGAAAAGGCTGGCGGTTATGTGGCACTGTTCAGGACACTCCAAATTTCTTTACAGCCGATGAAATACTTTTGAAGGGTAGCCACTTTTGTAATGTTGGAAATGTGACCAAATTGCGCACAGGAAGCTCCCACAGATAGCACAGTGATAATGACCACATAATCAGTTTTAATTTGGTTGAGGGATAAATATTTGTCTGGGCACCCCAATTTCTCTTCAAAGTATTGCGGTGGGACCTTTTGCATCTACTCAAGAGGACAGACTTGTCTCAGTTTGACCACATTAGAGAGACAGCACATTGCACCCTCCATAAAGGGAGAATCAGCCATGATTTTTGTGCTTAAGCCCTGGGGAAGGTCTTCAACCTAGAGCCGTCTGACTCAGAGGCAAGATGTGCTACTAACTAAGCCACAGCGGTGGACATTGGACAAGACTCAAGGCTGAGGGAGCTGTGTGGGACTGATAAAGACCATTGCAAAGCTTTTGAACAGTCCCCAAGTAAAGTAACAGCATGTTGATTTTAAAAATGAAGAGAAAGGTAAATATGCGGTGAGAAACCGGAAAGAAGGTTAGAAAGAAAGAGGGGGAGAGGGAGCGATGAATGCCATGTGCAGCATAATGGTTCCTGAGATCGTGAGGCCATTGAAATGTCAGGTCCAGGAAAGAGGATTGGACAAGAATGTATAAAAAAGGATGTAAGGTTGGCAAAAAGTTCTGTATTTTTATTCAATGTGCCCTTGGGGAACATAAAGGAACTTTGTCAAACCTTTCCACTGAAGAAACTGGGTTGGGATAGGTCCAACATACAATCGATTGCACATGTCCCATGAAAGGAATGGGCTTGATATACTGAATAGCCTTCTCTATTTACTGAGCTCTTGTGCCACAAAGGCCTCAAGAGGAGGTGATTGGGCAGTCAGTACTTACCCACAAAGCCCAGTTTCCTCTGTATAAAATTTCCATCCAAAGTCGCAGCCAGCTCCAGAGTTGGCACGTTATGACCAATCATTGCAATGTGGCACTCGGTGCCAGCTTCAAGTTCATGGAGTGTTCTCCCCGCACCCACCCACCCATCCCCACCACCCCCATGTACAAAAGGTATGCTGGCTCTCAGACCGTCCACACGAGCAGATGCTGCTATTTGCAGGACATGAGGGAAATTTGAGAGGTTACAAGGAAATCTGTTTCGCTTTATGCTGCTGTGGTGGGTCTAAGGGGAGGTTGACACAGCTGAGAACCCTGCACGACCAACACAGGCTGTGACCTGCCTGGGAGTCTTTGCAACACAAGCCATTCAGGTTCCAACCAGTGCCTCCTGCATGAGAACTTCAAAGGAAATTGTAGAGCGGACGGAGGGCTGCCATCCCTCCAGGAATGTCCTGGAGTCTCCAGGAATTGGAGATTTATCTCCAGGACACTGCTGGAAGAAATCTGTGGAGATAAATCTGTGGACATGAAACAAAATTGTTTTTTTTTATAACTACTTAAAAATCTTTAACTTAATGATTCAAAGAATGGAATTGGAGGGAAGCAGCTTTGGTTGACGAAAAGTCAAGATTTGTTAACAAAGGCTGTCTTTCCTATTGGCTGTGGGAAGTCAGCGATGCCTGAAGTGGAGGCAGGTTAGGGGATGGGGTCTTCCTTCAGAGAGATCATGTGATGAAATCTCCAGTGAAGCAAAGCTGTTTTTTATTCTTTCATGAGATGTGGGCATCACTGGTAAGACCAGCATTTGTTACCCATCCCCAATTGTCTTTGAATTGTGTGGACTGCCAGGACATTTCCAAGCCAACCACATTGGCTGTGGGTCTGAAGTCACATGTAGGCCAGACCAGACAAGGATGGCAGATTTCCCTCTCTCAGGGGCATTAGTGAACCAGATGGGTTTTTGCAACAATCGGTGATAGTTTCATGGTCACCATTAGCGATAGTGATACTTCTAATTCCAGAGTTTACTTTCTAATTAATTGAATTTAAATTCCCCCAGCTGCCATGGTGGGATTTGAACCCATATCACCAGAGCTTTAGCCAGGGCCTCTGGATGACTAGGACAGTGACTGTGCCACAATCTCTTCCATTTATTAATCTAATAATTATAGGGGGTGGTGATGTGTGACTCAGTTCCACTTCTGACTTCTGAGCGGTCTGAATCGCTCCCACTCCCTGGGTTCTAGACCTTGGACTTACTTGGTGGTTGTGTCAAAGTGCAGCAGACAACTGGTTTTGGTGCAAGAAAAAAACTGGGTTTATTGAAGTCACAAATGAATTTATAACATTAAGATGACACTGAGATTATACAGACCTACAAAGTACACTTAGTTAAGAATGGGGAACACACGACATAACGAGGGAAAAATCACGCTACTAATCCCCTTACCCTTGTCCCACTCCCAAACCTAACTAAATTGAACTAGGAGAGGTCATGTGCACCAACCCAGGGTTCCTTAACAGTTCGAAATCCAGCCAGGTAATCCGGTTGCAGTTTTGGGGTACGCTCTTTGTGTCCTCTGGGGCCTGCCATCCCCACATGGTCCTGGTCTGTGGAATCTGTGAAGGGTCTTCAGTTGGGTAGAGGACGCGGTTGTGGGTGGTCGATCTTCGTGGAGGGCTGCGGTTGTGTCCTTGTTGTCTTCGGTTGAGCCTGCCACCCCGTGCCCCTCGCTGTGATGTTGCCTGCAGGCCTGCAAACCTCCAGATCTTCTTGCTTAAAATCTGTTTCAACCACTCCCAACCGCTCACTGTCTGCTAGCTGGCTTCACGCTCTCTCTCCTTCGTAACTGACTGCCCAGTTATACTGTTTTCAAATTTCTTATTGGAATCCAAATCAAGGTTAGTTCTTTGTTTGACTTTGGTGGGCTTCCCCCGGTGATTGTTGTCTCGTTGTTTTTAATGGGCTCGCATGATGTTTATCATTGTCTTCCTGCCTAGTAACTAGTTTTGAACTGAAAGCTGTGGAGTATTGATGGGTTCGCACAATTGAATTGATTGTGCCTTCCTGCCTCAGTAGTTAGTAGCGATTATTTACGAAAGATTTTGATGGGCTTCATTTTCATGTGAGGTGAAGCCTTTCTCTGGGTTGATTGTATTAAAGGGAAGAATGTGTATTCTGTCTCCTCTCGTTGTCTGGTTTCAGGCAAAACAATCCACACTGCACTCAATAAGCCTGGGCATGTGCAGCCCCAGCTCTTCATGGGCCCAGCCTCCTATCTGCAGGGTTTTACACTTAACTCAGCAGTTTAAAAGTCCAAAAGTCATATCCTTGTTGATGATGTGAAAAATGTAGGAATTTTGAGAACCCTTCAGTCCCCCCTGTGATACTTAAACATTGCTTCAGGGATCATACTGGAAAAAAACAGAATTCCTGACCCTCCATAGTCAATCTCCCCCTGTAATTACCTATCTAAGATCTCATGACACGTACATTCCCCATTCTTTAAAGTGTGGTGAATGTAAGCATGCATAGGCAAAATACAGTTATTTACATATATCCATACATTTAGGGGGTCCAACATCCCACTTGGTGCACATACATCTTTATTAAAAGAGAACAACACGTAAGAGTCTTTCTTAAAAATAACCAAACACAAAAAAACAACAATCTTTATTCAGGAACATAAAAAATATAAATGAAAGGTTCAAACAGGTGTATCTCTCTCCACCTTAGCATGATGCTTCTTCCAGGTCCTTTCGTTTTGGGACTGTAGGATTTTGCCTTTTCCCTTGCACTGCAAGCACAACAGGTACTCTACTATTCCCAGCTGGCAAACCACCAGGATGTGGGAAGCCATTCTGACGCATGAAGGGACCTCTATGGTTTTGAAAATGTCCCACCAGGGTAGGACTGTGATACCTTGAATCTCTCCCTCTATCTCGTGTATTCTCTGTTCCAAAGTATAGAAATACTTTTGTGATAACTCTACAGCTTTTAGTGGTTCAGTAAGATGTTCTGGTAGAGGGGGAATTTTATAACCGAAATGTGTGCCAGAGCTCTGCAGGTTGGTAATGTTTTCCCTAACAGTGAGGTGAACAGTGGAGGGTTCAGGAATGGGACAATCCGTTCCTGGGCAGTTGAACTTCTGCCTCGGGTTTAAAACAAAAACTGCTGTCACTTACCGGACACCGGATGTGCTGTCCAAGCTGGTAGTGGATCGCGCTTGTGGTGACACAATATGTCCCACCCCCTATATATGCTACCTGTGGGGGAACATGGCCTTGTGCCATTACCTCCATGGTACAGTTTATAGGCCGTGCACCAGCAGTTTTAAACAGGCACTGTGGTCTGGAATAGGCGTTCAAGTGCTGGGGACACAGTACTACGTGTGCACCCCGGCTCCGGCACCCAGAGAGGTCTGTACCTGTCATCATGTGCTCCCACTTTATGCCGTAACGTGGGACCACTGAGAAACGGACGTGTGCACCCCCTTGAATGACTCCAGTGTTCTCCACCCTATATATCGGTGCAGGTCGGGCTGTCCCACCGATGACCGGCACCCTCACTACTATACCCATGATGGTGTGGTTGGAGCGCCCACAATCCACTGGGATTGGGTAGGCTTCAGAGGTTCGGCGGAACTGACACGGGCTTACTGAATTCTCAGATGGGTGCAGGGCTGCGAGGTGCTTGTTGCTGATCCAGGAGGGGACTAAACCTTGCTTTAAATCCTCCTGGTTGCTGCAGCCCAGTCACCATGCCCCATACAGCACGCACACCTCATTCTGTGCAGCGTGGTCTGATGCGTTCCTATCCTCTCGGATGAGTGCATTCACTGTTTTGGTGTGCTTTTCCAACTCAGCAATAATCTCCTTTAAATGCACCATCATGGCCTGGTCCTCGTGTGGCTCTGAGCCTATCACTGTGTTCTCCTCTGTTAAGGTTTATCGTAATTGTGTTTTTAAACTGTTTACTTGTGTCTGCAATTCTGTCATCCAGACTGTTTATCACAGAGGATCCTGTATTATATGCTGTGAAAATATCATTCCAGGTTCCCCTTCTTTGTCTCCCTGCATTGCTAAAGTACTCAGTGTGGGTGGTGTACAGTTCTGTCTTGCCTACATTGGCAAAATCGAACTCGGAGAATTTCCTGAACATTTCTCCGAACAGGGCCTGGTATAGCTATTCTGTCTCCTTGGGGCACCACTCAGGTAAGTGTATCTCTGTGAGGTTTGGAATCGCGGAAGCTACCGCGTAGTGTACCCCCTGGTATAACCCCTTTTCGGTCGGCACTAGTACCAGCCCATTCCCTGGTCCCTTGGTGGTGGCAAGGCACTTCTCCATGTGTCCTTACTGTCAGGGCTGTGGGCAGGGGCTTTTGGGCGCGTGACACGAGTTCAGTGGCCTTAACTGAGGCTGGAGAGGATGGGGTTATGCAAGTGTGTAGGTGGGAATCCCATTCCACCCCCTTCCCCTTGTCCAGCCATGCTGCGGAAAAGATAATGGATACGCCCGTGGGGCAGGTCTTCCACAATCCCCACATGCAGACATAGATTCCCTGTTCCGACTTCCATCACTTGTCCCAGCGCACGCTCACCGCCCCCCCATGGTTCCCAGTAATGGTCCGATGGGTGTCGTTCCCCAGTCGCTCCCAGTCAGCTGTACCCTCCCCCATGTCTCTGCTCAGCTTCCTGAGCCCCCACCACCACCTTCCCAGGGGAATCTGTCCTCCGCAGGTCAGGCACACGCGTTTCCCCTCAGTGACCCCGACCCGTGTGGCCACAACCTGTCTGCTGGGGGAGGGGAGGGAGGCCTCCCTGTAGGTGAACTGGTCTGACTGGAGTATTGGGTGGAGTTAGATCCCAGCCACTCTGGCCATCTTCCCACATGGGAATAGGTAGTGATCTCCTCCACGTTACCTTCGCTGCCTCTCGCAGTCACAACCGGTGCTCTCTCTCCCCTGAGCACCCAAAAATGTAGGAGTCCTCCACATCACCTCGCCTCCCCGCGGCCATTCCTATCAGGGCCAGTAGGAGTATGCCCCTCATCCTATCGAAATCCTTTCTGTAGGGAGACATAAGAGCGTATAGCCAGGTCCTGGACAGATTCGCTGGCTTGGGTAAAGCATTGTCGGGTCTTGCGACCTCGACTCAATACAGACACTCTTAAACAATAATACTTAAACTACCTTATTTCAAATTTAACTAAAACACTCAAACTTAACGATCTCAAAATTCAGTCACAGAAGCTATGTACATCCACCGCCCAGGGACAGGCAGCCAGGTTAGTCCCTGTTCGGGCTACAGCACACCACTCCCTTCGGTGTGGCCACCCTGTCCGGTACCTTTGGCCCCAGGTTAGTCCCTGTTCGGGCTACAGCACACCACTCCCTTCGGTGTGGCCACCCTGTCCGGTACCTTTGGCCCCAGGTTAGTCCCTGTTCAGGCTACAGCACACCACTCCCTTCGGTGTGGCCGCCCTGTCCGGTACCTTTGGCCCCAGGTTAGTCCCTGTTCGGGCTACAGCACACAACTCCCTTCGGTGTGGCCACCCTGTCCGGTACCTTTGGTCCCTCACAGCCTGCGGCTGCTGGCTGGGGACCTCTGGCCTCAGGACGTACCTCTTCTAAATCTGTGTCAGGGGCAAGTAACTCTCTGCCCTCGGGTCCCACCTCGTCTGAGTCCCAGATGAGCGGGGGGAGTGTCCCAGACGGTGGGTGGGATGGCCCTTCCCTTAAAACAAGCTACTGCACCTCCTTGTGCAGTCTGTGAGTTTGCTGCTGCTGCAGGCTGAGTATTTTAGCAATGCGGGGAGACAAAGAAGGGGAACCTGGAATGACGTTTTCACAGCATATAATACAGGATCCTCCGTGATAAACAGTCTGGATGACATAGAATTGCAGACACAAATAAACAAGGGCTTGACTGTGAGGGGAGTGCCGTCAGCGGAGGTGTATCCGCGGTGGGACCAGATGACCAGGTACCTCCGTACATGAATTGCATGTGAACAATGCTGTCCGAGCAAATCGTCTATGGGGTGGGGAAGATCTCAGGGTGGGTAAACACATACACTACCGCAGACAGTTCAGCCTGCCGGGCACTCATGGTGCTGGGGAGCTTAATTGCCAGGGCGCGGTTTGTCGCTGGGTCATAAACCCCACACCCCGTGAGTAGCTCACCAGCAGATACTGTGCTGGAGCCATCCGCATAGATTTCACGGCTGGTGGGGTGTATCCCGACCCTAAACCTATGTCTACTTCCCAAACCCCGGTGGGCTGTTCCAGGATATACCAGGTTAGCTGCAAGCTTTGGCTCACAGAGCCCTTTTACTTTTAGGTCCATCTGTGAGAGAAGCAGGGTCCAGCGAGCAATGCGGGCACTGCTCACTGTCCCATCCTTGATTCTCCCACCCAGTGTGATGGGTGAGGAGGGTGATGGGAGAGGTGCCTGTGAAGATCAGCAATCTTTTCACAGCCCAACATGTGGCCGAGAGGTGCCTTTGACAATTGGAGTAGCTCTTCTCCACATCTGTGAGTCTCCTGGAGGAGTAGACCACCGGTCTCAGCTTGCCATGCCGCTCTTGGGGCAGCACAGCACTCAGGCTGTCTCCGCTGGCTGCTGCCTCCAGGAAGAACTCTTGCCCTCCATCTATGTCCCCTAGAGCTGGTGTAGGCTGCAGGTCTCTCCTGAGCCTGACAAATGCTGCCTGGCAACCCTCATCCCAAACCCACTCCACTCCCTTAGGCAGGAGTCGGAGCAGAGGGGCTGCTGTGGTCTCATAGTCCTCAGTGAAGTCTCTGCAATACCCGGTTACTGTGTTGGGGGCTGGTAACTCCTGTACTGCTTCCCTCCTAGCTTTATCTATGGCCCTTTCCCCAGCACGTGTTGTCAGGCCCAGGAATTTCGCCTCCTGCTGGCCGATCTGCGCTTTCTTTGGGTTCACTTTAAAACCTTCCTGCCCGAGCGGTTCCAGGAGTTCGGCCAGAAATGGGCCATGCTCCTCTCTCGAGTCAGTAAATAGGAGCAGGTCATCCACGTATTGTATCAGCCGCCTGAGCTGGCTGAAGCTCTTTAAACTGTTAAGCTAAATGCAAACTTGTACTGATCCTCTCTCCTTAAAGGGATGGACCAAAACCCGTTGGACATATCCAGCACCATGAAAGTAGTCGGGGATTCTGGGATACTTCCCATCAGGTCGACAACCGCTGCTACCATGGGTGCACCAGCTGGGATGTTACGGTTGAGCCCCCGATAGTCCCCTGTGGCCCTCCAGGTGTTGTCCGGTTTTCTAACCGGCCACAGTGGAGAGTTCACGTGGGTGACTATCGGACTCAGGACCCCCTGATGCACTAAGGAGGACATGGCTGCTTCCATGCCTGGCTCCGCTTCCCTGGGGGAGTTATATTGCTTTTGTGGTCGGGCCATAGGGTCCTCATCTACACTGACCTCGAACCCGCTGACCCTCCCACAGTCGTGTTTGTGTGTGGCAGATGTGGCTGGGTGGGCTCTCACAAATGCCTGGAACTCCCTTGGGGTATTACTGACCATGAGCTTGAGGTTATAACCCTCTTTAGGCTTCATGGTGCACAGGGTCCCCTTCCCCTGTCTCCCTGGGATGACCACTACTCCGCCTTCCTTTTCTGTTTTTGCCCCCTCAAATCCACTAGGATCCTGTGGCCTACAATAAAGTCGGCTCCCAGGATCCCTTTTCCACCCTCCACTTCCCACTTCATTAGGATACAGGTCCACTTAGAGCAGTGTGTTCCTAAACGAATGGTCAGCGGGACGGAAAATGAGCCAGCCTGTTCTTTACCTATGAATCCCGACAGGCTGTATGGGACCCCGTTAGATAGAGGCGAGGTGGTGGGGTTAGCTGAATGGATCACAGTACATGATGCTCCTGTGTCCAGCAGACAGGTCCCCTTTACCTCTTCTACTTGTGTCAACGAGGGGTCTGTTCCATAAGTCGTAAGTATGGGAACACAGGTAAACAGGCTGCGCTGGCTCTAGTAAGGGTTGTGGGTTAGATGGGGCTGATGGGGTCAGCGTGCCGATAGTGGTGCTACCCTCCCTGGGCCAGTCAACAGGGTTCTCATGGTGTCCAAAAATGACTCAGCCTTGGCGGGAGGGATTCCTGTCTCTGCCTTTTGGGCTGGGGTTGAGGAACTCTTTCCCTTGTTATCTTTCCAAGGATCCTTACACTCCTCCCTCCAGTGTCCATTCTTCCCACACCCATAACAGTTGAGCTTTGTGCTGGAAGGGTTATTCCCTTCCTGATGCCACTCCTTCCTACCCAGGCCGGCTTTCATTTCATGCACTTTCCCTTTAGGTGGGTGTGCATTGGTTCCTTTACCATTACGGTAAGCTATGGTCAATTGTTTGATCACTGTGAGTTCAGTAGTCAGGGAATTCTTTGGGTAAAACCACATTCCTGCTGTGGCCCCTGACCTGTGACAAGCTGTTTGCCACCAAACAACAGAGCCAGTGGGCCCGCTGATCCTGGTCCAGGTTAGCTCGGTTAGGCGTCCCACTGCATGCGCTCCTATACACCGGCCACAACCTGTCTGCAAAAGCCTGCGGGGGTTCTCCTACGAGCTGCACTGTTTTTGCCACCCAGGAGAAAGGACTTCCCTCATTCATCCCCATGGCCTCAAGATCTTCCTCCTTGAGCTCCCCATAATCACACTGTCCCATCTTACATTGGTCAGAGAAGGACTGGAAGAGCTTACTCTCCAAGGAGAATAGCAGCATTTTGGCCTGTTCAGCATCATTGCACTCGTTGATGCTTGCTGCATGTTCCACTCCCCTGAAGTGGACCGAGGGATCCCCATTTGCCGCAAGTTTAGCTAAGTGGCCTACCATGGCCCTAAGCTGTTGGCTGCGGTGGGGAACCACGAACTGGTTTTGGAGGGTCCCTCATCCCTGTTATCAGCGGGCGGGCTGAACCTTTGTTGCCGGGCTGGACACATTGGCCCCGGTCCCAGCCTCTCTTGCTGGGGGATTTCCTCCTCAGCTTCTGCCCCTAATTCCACCCCCCGCTTCTGCCAGATTTTGCTAAAGCTTGGCACTACGGATGGTGGTCATGGGCCCTCCTGCTCCTCAACCGGGTAGTCCCTTGGCATTATCTGCGGTGTCTGAACCGTCCCCCCAAGGTTCCCTGTGAAACCGACCTGGGCTGCACTAGGGGTTATGAGGCGCACCATGCCTTTTGCCGTCCTTAGAGCAAGGTTCAGACTCTCTATCTGCTTCTGGCAGGGGCCATGGTCTGCATCCTCAAACCCCTGTGCACTCACTATCTTATCGGCTGCCTGTAAGCCTTTTACTTTCTCCTCCTGCTCTCTTACTTGTCCTGCTCGGCGGGCATTCTTTTCCCGCAACCCCAGCTCATTGTTCTTGGCCTTGGTGACCTGACACTGTAAAGATTCCTGCTGGGTCCTATGCTCCCCCACTAACTGCACCCTTTCCTGGTTCAGAGCCTGCAATGCTAACAGTAACTTCTCTCCTGCTAGGGCCTTTGTTTGGGCTTCCAGGGCTGACTCCCGAATCTCAGCTGCCTGTGCTTCACCGAGTCTGTCCAAAAGCTGGATCTGTTTCTTCAAGCACATCAGCCAGACGGCCTTCTCTATGGATTGTTTATGATCCTTCCCTTCTGTCCATTTAGCTGCAGCATCTACCAGGTGCCCAGCCTTTAACAGATTAGTGACCCACTTTTTTTCCATATTCACCTTACTGAGCACATAATTTGAAACCCTCTCTTCCATTACAGTTCTCTCTTCCAAATCAGTGTCCACTGCATCTCATCCCTTTTGCCAAGGTCCTGCCGTGGTCACCGTTATGTAGGGGGTGGTGTGTGACTCAGTTCCACCTCTGACTTCTGAGCAGTCTGAATCGCTCCCACTTCCTGGGTTCTAGACCTTGGACTTACTTGGAAGTTGTGACAAAGTGCAGCAGACAACTGGTTTTGGGGCAAGAAACAAAACTGGGTTTATTGAAGTCACAAATGAATTTATAACATTAGGATGACACTGAGATTATACAGACCTACAAAGCACACTTAGTTAAGAATGGGGAACACACGACATAACGGGGGAAAAATCACGCTACTAATCCCCTTACCCTTGTCCCACTTCCAAAACCTAACTAAATTGAACTAGGAGAGGTCATGTGCACCAACCCAGGGTTCCTTAACAGTTGGAAATCCAGCCAGGTAATCCGGTTGCAGTTTTGGGGTACACTCTTTGTGTCCTCTGGGGCCTGTCGTCCCCACGTGGTCCTGGTCTGTGGAATCTGCGAAGGGTCTTCAGTTGGGTGGAGGGCGCGGTTGTGGGTGGTCGATCTTTGTGGAGGCTGCGGTTGTGGCCTGGTTGAGCCTGCCACCCCATGCCCCTCACCGTGATGTTGCCTGCGGGCCTGCAAACCTCCAGATCTTCTTGCTTAAACTCTTTTTCAACCGTTCCCAACCGCTCACTGCCTGCTAGCTGATTTCACACTCTCTCTCCTTCGTAACTGACAGGGCCAGTTATACTGTCTTTCGAGTTTCCTATCGGAATCCAAATCAAGGTTAGTTCTTTGTTTGACTTTGATGGGCTTCCCCCGGTGATTGTTGTCTCGTTGTTTTTAATGGGCTCGCATGATGTTTATCATTGTCTTCCTGCCTAGTATCTAGTTTTGAACTGAAAGCCATTGTATGTGTGGAGTACGCGATGGAGTTTAGAAGGATGAGGGGGGATCTGATTGAAACTTACAGAATACTGAAAGGCCTGGATAGAGTGGACGTGGGGAAGATGTTTCCATTAGTAGGAGAGACTAGGACCCGAGGGCACAGCCTCAGAGTAAAGGGAAGACCTTTTAGAACAGAGATGAGGAGAAACTTCTTTAGCCAGAGAGTGATGAATCTATGGAATTCATTGCCACAGAAGGCTGTGGAGGCCAGGTCATTGAATGTACTTAAGACTGAGATAGATAGGTTCTTGATTGGTAAGGGGGTCAAAGGTTACGGGGAGAAGGCGGAAGGATGGGGTTGAGAAACTTATCAGCCATGATTGAATGGCGGAGCAGACTCGATGGGCCTAATGGCCTAATTTCTGCTCCTATGTCTTATGGTCGTATGGTCTAGTATTGATGGGTTTGCATAATGAATTGATTGTGCCTTCCTGTCTCAGTAGTTAGTTGCGATTATTTATGGAAGGGTTTGATGGGTTTCAGTTTCATGTGAGGTGAAGCCTTTCCCTGGGTTGATTGTATTAAAGGGAAGAATGTGTATTCTGTCTCTTCTCATTGTCTGGTTTCAGGCAAAACAATCCACACTGCACTCAATAAGCCTGGGCATGTGCAGCCCCAGCTCTTCATGGGCCCAGCCTCCTGTCTGCAGGGTTTTACACTTAACTCAGCAGTTTAAAAGTCCAAAAGTCATATCCTTGTTGATGATATGAACAATGTGGGAATTTTGACAACCCTTCACAATGTAACCGCTGCCATTCCCCATCGAATTGGTTGATGCCAGGTAATGTCAAGGCCTTAGAGAGGGTGCAGAGGTGATTTACCAGAATGGCACAGTGGATCATAGACTTCAGTTACATGGAGAAACCGGAGAAGCTGGGGTTGCTGCCCTTAGAGTGGAGAAGGTTAAGGGAGATTTATTAGAAGTGTCCAAATTCATGAATGGTTTTGATAGAGTAAATGAGGAGAAACCTTTCAGTAATCAGAGGACACGGGTTTAAGATAATTGGCACAAGAGCCAGAGAAGGATAGTTGAGGAGAAAACACTTCAATTTGCAGGTTGTCATGAACTGGAATGTTGAAAAGTTGGTGGAAGCAGATTCAATAGGAGCTTTCAAAAGGGAATTGGAGAAAAGGAGAAATTTGCACGGATATGGGAAAGTGGAGGGGATTGGGATCAATTGCACCATTCTTACAAAGAGCCCACATGAGAAGGAAATGACTTTATGATTCGATACCTGCTATTCATTGAGAAGGTTGGCCTTCACACTCAGATACAGAACGTCACCTTGGGCCTCACCTCACTGAGTATCAGGCTTGTAGAGGGATATCTTCACTCACACACCTTCAAATGGACCAGCAGACTCCTGCTGTCTTAACCTGATACAGGCACCAACCTTCAGAAAGTGCAGCTTATGGCTGCTGAGTAATGGGCTCCATACTTTCAGTGCACTACCTGTTTCACCCTGGCCTCTGGACTTCCTGTGCTCACCACAGATCACATACTTCCTGGCATGACTTGGGCATGAATAAAGGGACAACAATGAAGCTTTCCCTGTAGGTCACCAGGTTCCTAACCCTCAAGCTTAACACCTGGGAACACATCGCCTGGAAGTGCCCCTTCAATTCAAAAACCAACCCTGACACTGGGTGTATATTGGCCATTCCTTCAACAGCCACTGCATCCTGGAATTCCCTTCCTAACAGCACTGTGGGGGTACCCACACGACATGGTCTGCAGCAGTTCATCACCACCTTCTCAAGGCTAATTAGGGGTGGGCAATAAATGCTGGCCTAGCCAATGATACCCATCTCTGTGAACGAATTAAAAAATATGTATTTCCACGTTAGGATGGTGAATGACTTGGAGGGGAACTTCCAGGTGGTGGTGTTCCCATCTATCTGCTGTCCTTGTTTTTCTAGATGGTAGAGGTTGTGGATTTGGAAGGTGCTGTCAAAGGAGCCTTGGTGTGTCCTGCAGTGCATCTTGTAGATGGTACACACTGCTGCTACTGTGGCTCAGTGGTGAAGGGAGTGACTGTTTGTGGATATGGTGCCAATCAAGCGGGCTGCTTTGTCCTGGATGGTGTTGAGCTTCTTGAGTGTTGCTGGAGCTGCACTCATCCAGGCAAGCGGAGAGTATTCCATCACACTCCTGGCTTGTGCCTCGTAGATGGTGGACAGGATTTGGGGAGTCAGCAGGTGAGTTACTCGCCACAGAATTCCCTGCCTCTGGCCAGAGTATTTACGTGGCTAGTCCCGTTCAGTTTCTGGTCAACGGTAACCCTCAGGATTTGATAGTGGGGGATTCAACGATGGTAATGCCATTGAATATAACATAAGAAGCATAAGAGATATGAACAGGAGTAGACCATTCGGCCCCTCGAGCTTGCTCCGTCATTCAATAAGGTCACAGCCCGACTACCATCTACTCCCCGATAACCTTTGATTCCCTTGCCTAACAAGAATCTATCTACCTCTGCCTTAAAAATATCCAATGACCCCGCCCCCACCGCCTTCTGAGTTTCAAAGTCACACAACCCTCTGAGAGAAAAAAATTCTCCTCGTCTCTGTCCTAAAAGGGCCACTCCTAATTTTAAAACACTGCGGTGGAACAGTGGTATTGTCACTGGACTAGTATTCCAAGAGACCCAGGGTAATGCTCTGGGGACCTGTGTTCAAATCCTCCCCCCCCCCCCCGTAGCAGATGGTGAAATTTGAATTCAGTAAAAAACCTGGAATTAAAAGTCCAATGGTGACCATGAAACCATTGCTGATTATCATAAAAACCCAGCTGGTTCACTCACATCTTTTCTGCCGTCCTTACCTGGTCTGGCCTACATGTGCCTCCAGAGCCTCAGCAATGTGGTTGACTCCGAACAAGTGACACCCACATCCCTTGAATGAGAAGCAAAGAAATCAGTCTGTTTGACCTGATGTCCTGAGACTTCATGCGGTCTGGAGTCGATGTTGAGGATTTGCAGGGCGACTCCAGCCTGACTCTACGCCACCTCTGCTGGCTCTGTCCTGCTAGTAGGACATGGGATGGTGATGGTGGTCTGTGGGATATTGTCTGTTTGGTATGACTGTGTCAGGCTGTTGCTTGACTAGTCTGTCAGACAGCTCTCCCAATCTTGGCACAAGCCCCCCCAGATGTTAGTAAGGAGGACTTTACAAGGTCGACAGGGCTGGGTTTTGCTGTGGTCTTTCGCAGTGCCTAGGTTGATCCGTCCGGTTTCGTTCCTTATCGACATTTCTGCAGCAGTTTGGTGCCACTGGGTGGCTTGGTAAGCCATTTCAGATTCAGCCATAGACATTGCCGTGGGTCTGGAGTCACATGCCAGCCAGACCGGGTAAGGATGGTAGATTTCCTCCCCTGAAGGACATTAGTGGATCAGATGGGTTTTTAATGAAAACTGATCATTGTTTCATGGTCACCTATGACCATGGGTCTGGCATTTAATTCCAGATTTTATTAATTGAATTTAAATTACACCAGTTGCTGCGGTGGGATTTGAACCCATGTCCCCAGAGCATTAGGGCCTCTAGTGCAGTGATATTACCCCCCACCCCCCCACCCCTTTCAATGCAATAACCATTCATTTTTCTGAACTCCGGAGAATATAGGCCCAATTCACTCAGACTTTCATCCTAGGACAACTCTCTTATTCTAGGCTGCGCATGGAAAATCCTCAATGGGAACAATGCACAATGGCTTGAGGGGAAAAAAAATTATTATTTCCCAGCACTATTGATAATCTCAAAAATTCACCTACGCCTACTATTATCATCTTTTATTTTGAACAGGCGTTTCACTAAAAATGCTACACAATAGAAAGAATGTTCTGTCTCGCAGCTGCACACACACATACACACACACACACAGACACACACACGTCAGTCAAGGACACTACACTGAAGACAGACAGCTGCTCACAGTAAAGCAGCGCTAGTTACTCCCAGCAGCCATTTTTACAGGCAGCCGCCAGCTCAAGATATCACCAACGGTCTTGAGAAGTTACATAGGATGACACAAAGTTTAGAGCAAATAGGCAGGCCATTCAGCCCAACTAGCCTATGCTGTCTTAATGCTCCACATGAGCCTCCTCCCACCTTATCCAACCCTATCAACACATCCTTCTATTCCTTTTCTCTTTCAAGCTTTTATCCACCTTCCTGTTAATTATGTCGGTGCTGTTCACCTCTGCCACTCCCTGTGCTAGTGAGCTCCACATCCAAACCGCACTGGATTATTATAAAGTTTCTCCCAAATGCCTTCCTGGATTTTATGATTTATAATCACGGCAGGTTCCCTTTCCTGAACGGATGTCAGGAAATGTGTTAAGAGTGAGGGGGTAGCTTAATACTACTAATACAGATTCTCGCTGTAAAACACTTGCATTTCTATATAGTGCCTTCACAACCTCAGGATGTCCCGAAGCAGTTTACGGCCAATGAAATGCTTTTGGAAGTGTCGCCACTGTTGTAATGTAGGGAACGTTTCAGCCAAATTGTACACAGCAAGATCCCGGATACAGCATCGTGATAATGACCAGACTTCCCTTGGTTAAGGGATAAATCCCCTGCTCTTCTGCAAATCGTAACATGGAATCTATATCCACGTGAGGCCTGGCCTCAACTTAATGTCATCCCCCTCAGTACAACACTGTCCTCAGGCTCTGGAGCAAGATATAAACACATGACCTTCTGACCCAGAGGCGAGAGTGCTGCCCATTAGAGTGTGAAGATTCCCTACAGAAGGAGGAAGAGGATCTGTCTAGAAGGTTAATATAAATAGCCCAGAGTCATAAATAATCATAGGCCAACTCAAAGAATGGCCATAGATGGAGAGCAAATGAACTCTTTGGAGTTCACCCATTCACCCTTCGCATCTTTAGTGGAAGAGCCCACCATCGTGCTGTTTACCCTACCCTAACCTACCCTACCGAGGTCATATTTACTGCCCATCTCCTGATGCACTGAGAAGCTGGCTGGGGTATCAGTGTAGGGGGGGGGGGGGGGGGGGGGGGGGTGGTGGGCGGTGGGGGGTGGGGGCGGTGGTGAGTGGCATTTCAGAGGGCATTTAGTGTCGACATGAGGTCATCAATTTCTTTGGGCTTGCTGCCGCTAAGGTCTCTGGGACTTGGTCGGAAATGCAGCATAAGCCGTACTCCCACCTCCTGACATGACAGCAAGAGATGGACTGAGGAAATTCAAAGTCATGGAGTCGAACGGGATTGAAGGGATCTCTGGAAGAAAAAAAATCTAGTTTGCCTTCTAGCATCCTGATTATGGAGTTCTTGACCAATCAAATCATCAGTGTCTTATTAATTAGGCCCAGACATGAGGTAAGTAAAACCCTCAGTGGAAGCGGTTTTCCAAATACCCTGTCCCAAAATATTTTCTGAAAAGCACCTACCTCATCCAAATGAATTGTTTCCACTGAATCATTGGGGAGTCTGTTTCATACGTGGCCACTCGTTCAGCAAAATATTGTTTCTGCAAATTAGTTTTGAATTAATGTCACCCTCCCTCGCTTCCACAACAGGTTCCATCCTCTGTTCTATTGTTCCGGATGAAGGGAACCTTTCAGCCCTCTGAGATCTCTGTTCTCCTCCAGCCCCACAGCCCTCCAAGGTCTCTGTAACCTCCTTCAGCACTAATACGAAAATACAAACATACAGATTAGGAACAGGAGTAGGCCATTCAGCCCCTCGAGCCAGCTCGGCCCTTCACTAAGATCATGGCTGATCTGACTGTGGCCTCGACTCCATTTTCCTTCCTACCACCCCCCCCCCCCACCCCCCACACCCTATGACTCCCTTGTCAATCAAGAATTTATTGAACTCAGCCTTAAAAATATTCTTTGACCCTGCCTCCACCGCTCTCTGGAGAAGGGTTCCACAGACTCACGACCCTTTGAGAGAAAAAAATTCTCCTCATCTCCAACTTAAATGGGTGATCCCTCTTATTTTTAAACTGTGTCCCCTAGTTCTGGTCTCTCCCACAAGGGGAAACAAGCTCTCAGCATCCACCCTGTCAAGTCCCCTCAGGATCTTATGTTTCAATTAAGGTCACCTCTCATTTTTCTAAACTGCAATGGATACAGGCCCAACCTGCCCAACATCTCCTCAGAGGGTAACCCCCTCTTCCCAGGAATGTGTCAAGTGAACGTTCTCTGAACTGCTTCCGATGCAACGATGTCGGTCCTTATTTAAATAAGGAGACCAAAACGGTACACAGGACTATTCCCCTTGCAATAAACAACAACATTCCATTTGCCTTCTTAATCACTCGCTATCCCTGCGCACTAACCTTTTGTGATTCATGTGCCAGGACACCCAGATCCCTCTGTACCTCAGAGATCTGCAATCTCTCTCCATTCAAATAATATGCTGCTTTTGTATTCTTCCTGACAAAGTGGACAAGTTCACAGTTTCCCACATTATACTCCATCTGACAAATTTTTGCCCACTCATTTAACCTACCCATATCCCTTTGCAGATCCCTTATGTCCTCTTCACAAATTACTTTCCTACCTATCTTTGTGTCATCAGCAAATTTAGCAACCCTACACTCAGTCCTGTCAGCCAAGTCACTAATATAGGCTGTAAAGGCCCCAGCACTGATCCCTGTGGCACTCCACACATTACATCTTGCCAACCCGAAAATGATCCATTTACCCCTATTCTCTGTTTCCTATTAGCTAACCAATCCTCAGGTTACACTTGACACCATGAACTCTTGTTGTGAGCCTTTGATGTGGCACCTTGTCAAACGTCCTCTGGAAATCTAAGTACAGTACATTCACAGGTTCCCCTTTATCCACATTCCTTGTTACTGCCTCAAAGAACTCCAATAAATTGGTCAAACACGATTCCCCTCTCGCAAAACCATGTTGACTCTGCCTGATTGCACTGAGATTTTCTAAGTGCCCCATTGTAACCTCGTCAATAATGGGGAGAACTCCCCTGCTCTTCTGCAAATTGTAACATGGAATCTATATCCACATGAGGCTTGGCCTCAGCTTAATTTCAGCCCCTCAGTATTGCCTTTTCTTCAGAATCTGGAGCAAGATATAAACACATGACCTTCTGGCTCAGAGACAAGAATGCTGCCCATTAGAGTGTGAGGATTCCTTGCAGGAGGAGGAAGGGGATCTGTCTAGAAGGTTAATTATAAATATCCCAGAGACATAAACAATCATAAGTCAACTCAAGAATGGCCATAGATGGAGGGCAAATGATAAGATCATACATATTTATTTCTATTTGAGTTGTCAATTTATCTGTGTTGTTACAAATGCACAGAGCCCCTAACTCTGTCTTTTTACCATTTCCCTATAACAAATGTTAAGCTCAGTGGCCTGTGGTTTACTTTGTTTCTTGAATAGAGGAGTCACACTCACTATTTTCCAATCTGATGGGACTTTTCCAGAGTCTATGGAATTTTGAAAAATTAAAACCAATGCACAGACTATCTCAGCAGCCTCTTCTTTTAGGATGAAGTCCATCAAGACCATGGGACCTGTCAGCTTTTATTTCTACTCATTTCCTCTGTACTCTTTCCCTGGTGATAGTAATTGTTTTAAGTCCCTTCCTCCCTTTCACCACCTGTTATTTGTATCCTCTACTGTGAAGACAGTTGCAAAATATTTCTTCAATTCAATCGCCTTTTCCTTATCTTCCATTATTAATTCCCCATTCTCACTCTCTGGAGGACCAACGCTCACTTTACTTATTCTTTTCCCTTTTAAATACCTGTCGAAATTCTGGTTTTGTATTTCTAGCTAGCTCTCTCTCATATGCTAATTTCTCACTCCTTGTTATTTTTTAGGCATTGTTTGCAGTTTCTGTATTAGACCATAAGACGTAGGAGCAGAAGTAGGCCATTCAGCCCATCGAGTCAGCTACGCCATTCAAAGAGATCATGGTTGATCTGATAATCCTGAACTCCACTTTCCTGCCTTTTCCCCCATAACCCTAGATTCCCTCACTGATTAAAAATCTGTCTATCTCAGCCTTGAATTGTTTTTTATTCATTCATGGGATATGGGCACCTCTGGCTTAGCCAGCATTTAGTGCCCTTATTCAGAGGACATTTAAGAATTAACCACATTGCTGTGAGTCTGCAGTCACGAGTTGGCCAGAGCAGGTCAGCACAGCAAATTTCCTTCCCTAAAGAACCACCAGATGGGTTTTTATCACAATCAGTAATGGTTTCATGGTCATCATCAGAGTCTTAACTCCAGATTCTCATTGAATTTAAATTTCACCATGTGCTGTGGTGGGATTTGAATCCAGGTACCCAGTGGCTTAGCCTGGGTGTCTGGAATATTAGTCTAATGACAATACCACTACATTATATTCCACCTACCAAGTTTTTGCCCACTCACTTAACCTGCCTATGTCCCTCTGTAGACTCTTTGTGTCATCCTCACTGCTTGTCTTCCCTCCTATTTTTGTGTCATCTGCAAACTTGGTGATAGTTAATTCATTCAAGTCATTGATAGATATCCTAAATAATTGTGACCCCAGCACTAATCCCTTTGGCATTCCTCTAGTTATAGGTTGCCATCCTGAAAATGCCCCCCTTATCCCAACTCTCTGTCTTCAATTAGCTAGACAATCCTCTATGCATTCTAATATACAAACCCCAACACCATGGGCTCTTACCTTATTAAGTAGCCTTATATATTACCTTATTGGATGGCTTTTGGAAATCTAAATATATTACATCTACTGGTTCCCCTTTATCTATCCTGTTTGTTACCTCCTCAAAGAATTCTAATAAATTTGTCAGGCATGATTTCCCCTTCATGAAGCCATGCTAACTCTGCTTGATTATATTATGCATTTCTAAATGCTCTGCTATTGCATCCTTTATAATAGACTCCAATATTTTCCCAATGACGGATATTAAGCTAACTAGCCTATAGTTACCTGTTTTTTGTCTCCCTCCCTTTTTGAGCAAGGGTGTAACATTGGCAGTTTTCCAATCCTCTGGGACTTTTCCAGAA
This sequence comes from Carcharodon carcharias, assembly GCF_017639515.1. NCBI lineage: Eukaryota > Metazoa > Chordata > Chondrichthyes > Lamniformes > Lamnidae > Carcharodon > Carcharodon carcharias. The sequence continues at coordinate 256,537,434 of NC_054467.1, read as the reverse complement.
TCTAACGATTCTTGGAAGATTACTACCAGTGCATCCATTATCTCTGCAGCTACTTCCTTTAATATCATTTAATATGCAACCCATCAGGTCAAGGGGAGTTATCAGCCTTTAGCCCCATCAGTTTCCCTAGTACTTTTTCTCTAGTGATAGCTATTGTATTTATTTCCTCCCCCCTCCTTTTTCCCAATGATTATTTAGTAGTTTTGGAATGCTATTATTGTCTTCTACCATGAAGACTGATGCAAAGTATTTATTCAACTCTTCTGTCATTTCCTGGTTCCCCATTATTATTTCCCCAGCCTCATTCTCTAAGGGACCTATGTTCACTTTTGCCTCTGTCTTCCTTTTTATATATTTAAAGAAGCTCTTATAGTCTGTTTTTATATTATTTGCTAACTTACCCTCAAAGTTTATTTTCTCCCTCTTTACTTTTTTTTGGTCATCTTTTGTTGGTTTTTAAACTTTCCCAATCCTCTAGCTTACCACTAATCTTTGCCACATTCTATGTTTTTTTCTGTCAATCTGATATTATCCTTTACTTCCTTGGTTAACCATGGTTGGTTTATCTCCCTCCTAGAATCCTTCTTCCTCACTGGGATATATCTTTGTTGAGAGTTATGAACTATTTTCTTAAACAACTGCCCTTGTTCATAAACCATCTTTTCTGCTAAACTCCTTTCCCAGTCCACCCCAGCCAGTTCTGCCCTCATTCCATTGTAATTACCCTTAGTTAAGTAATCATCTGACCTGCCACTAATCTGCATGTACTTGTGTACTATTTCTTACACTTTGATACCATTATTCAATTTCTTAGTGAACCACAGATGGTACATCCTTTTCCTAGAGTCTTTCTTCCTCATTTCAGCAAACTCTGTCTTTCTATCCTCATAACTGATAAGTTTAAAACACTAAACTTAGATCCACGCTTCTCTCCTTTGAGCTGAATGTGAAATTCAATCATTTTATGATCACTGCTACCTAGGAGTGCCTTTACTTTTAGGTCATTAATTAATCCTATCTCATTGCACATTACCAGATCTAGAATAGCCTGCTCTCTGATTGTCTGTAGCATGTACTGCTCGAAGAAATTGTCCTGAAAATACTTTATTAAGTCATCTTCTAGGCTACCTTTGCTAATCGGATTCGTCCAATCTATATGCAGATTAAAATCATCAATGATTATCACTGTATCTTTCTCAAAAGCCATCATTATTTCCTTCTGTATTCCCCATCCTAGAGTGTGGAGCACCATTTGTGACTTCTCAAATACTGAAGCAGTCCATGTCCAAATGCAGCAAGATCTGGACAATATCCAGGCTTGGGTTGACAAGTGGCAAGTAACATTCTCACCACACAAGTATCAGGCAATGACCATCTCCAACAAGAGAATATCTAACCATTGCCCCTTGACATTCAATGGCATCACCATCACTGAACCCCCAATTATCAACATCCTGGGGGTTACCATTGACCAGAAACTGAACTGGACTAGCCAAATAAATACTGTGGCTACAAAAGCAGGGCAGAGGCTAGGAATCCAGCAGTGAATAATTCACCTCCTGACTACCCAAATCCTGTCCACCATCTACAAGGCACAAGTCAGGAGCGTGATGGAATACTGTCCACTTGCTTGGATGAGTGCAGCTCCAACAACACTCTAGAAGCTTGACACCATCCAGAACAAAGCACCCCTTTGACAAACATTCACTCCCTCCACCACCGGCAAACAGTGGCAGCAGTGAGTATCATCTATAAGATGCACTGCAGCAACTCACCAAGGCTCCTTAGGTGGCACCTTCCAAACCCATGACCGCTACCATCTAGAAGGAAATGGGCAACAGACATATGGGAACATCACCATCTGGAAGTTCCCCTCCAAGTCACTCGCCATCAAGACTTGGAAATATATCGGCCGTTCCTTCACTGTCACTGGGTCAAAATCCTGGAATTCCCTCCCCAACAGCATTCTGGATGTACCTACACACATGGACTGCAGCAGTTCAAGAAGCAGCTCACCACCACCTTCTCAAGGGCAACTAGGGATGGGCAATAAATGCTGGCCCAGCCAGTGACACCCACATCCCATGAATGAATTTAAAAAAGTCAAAACCTCCTGTCTTTGACCGCTCACCAAATCTGAAGGCGCCACCTAAGGAGGTGTGACTGCCTCCTGGTACATGTCCAGGAATTTTCTCCCTACCTGGTGCGTTGCAGTGTCTGCAGCTCAGCCTCCAACTCAAAGATTCTGAATGAGCAAAATATTCACCAGCCAGTCACTTATCTGGGATGTCACAATTTGATTTTTCTCAGAAGATGCTGTCTGCAGCCACAGACTGGATAACTCTTCTCGGTGCTGCTGACTGCCTCCAGGTCCTCCTTTCAACCTACAACCCCTTGAGCTCTCTGCAACCTCCTCCAGCCCTACCACACCCCTGTACTCCTCCATTTCTGGTCTTCCACACACCTCCAAATTTTAATCACTCCACCATATTGGGCCATCCCTTCAGCTGCCTATACCTTAAGCTCTGAAATTTCCTTCCCAAACTTCTCCACACCTTTAAGACACATTCTTTGGGCCACCTGTTCTAATAGATCCTTGTGCGGCTTGGTGTCTAATTTTGTTTGATAATGCACTTGTAAAAACACCCAAGACCTTTTTACAACTTTAAAGACACTATATAAATGCATACTGCAGGTGTCATGCTGTCAGGGTAGCAGGCTCCCCTCCCTGAATGATATTCATCACCAGGTTTAGTAAATTCAACTTTCCATGAGGGGATTTGATCTCACACCCTTTGTGTTGCTCGCCCAGTACCCTAACTTGTTGAGTTATTAATGCATGGTTGAAAGTCATGAGTGGTTTAGGTAGAATAAATAAAGAGAAGCAGTTTCCATAGACGAAGGGTCAATGACCAAAGCGAAAAGATGTACGGTGATTGTAAAAGGACCAGTGATGATACGAGGGGGAGAAAAAACCCCTTACTCAACATTTGGTTAGGATTTGGAATGGACTGGCTGATAGGTCTCCGGAAAAAAGTTGGATACTTGCTTCTAAAGGGAATTGGATGAGAGAAAATTGCAGAGATATGGGGAAAGAGAAATGGATTATGCTTTGAAAAAGCCAGAGGTGTCTGAATGGGCCGAATGGCCTCCCTTGTAGCTGCATTACCCTGGTATTCTACCTGAGGACCTCCAGTTGGTTTTGACCCGTTAATCGATCTCGCTTTGTTCCTTGTTCTCTACTTTTGCCAATAAACAATCTAAAAAACTGAAGTTTGTAACGGCTCGAATTGTGTGCTTGATATGACACTTTGAGACTATTTCACAGACTATTCATTCCCAATAAGATACCGTTCAGTTCTCACAGACTCCCCAAGGACACTCAGGCGGCCAAAAGCAAGGGCATTTTTTATATCACTACCAAAAAAAGTCTTGTTAGTTGTTCCACTCACAAATGTTCTCTGAATTTGTGCTGCTGCTGATCTGACAGAGATTTCACTTTGGCTGGCACAAATTAAAACCATCGGCTACCACAAACTAACCTGTGTTTTTAATTATAACCTTAAAAATATGCTCCCACATTTTTCTTCCTTTTGAAATGTTAACAGAGTTATTTTACACTTTGGTGGTCAGATCCTATCTCTAAACGGTACTGAGAGTGATACCACCTCTCTAAGGGCAACTGCTGGTGAGACTCTCCAGCAAAGGGCAATTGAAAGTGATTTTAGGAGAACTGATGGTGAGACTTTTTTCCTCCCACATACTTGGGGTAAGCACACGGAATCTCATTGTGAGCAAACTCCCACCAGCTTTGAAGACCTCGGCTGGAATACCATCAGGGCCCGCAGGTTTTGTTGTCTTTCACTGGGCCAAGTGCTGGTAAATGGGATTAGGTAGGTAGGTCAGGTGTTTCTCATGTGTCGGTGCAGACTCGATGGGCCGAAGGGTCTCTGCTGCACTGTGTGATCCTGTGATTTATCCACTTGCTTACCTGTTGCAGCTCTCGCACCGATGGTGGTTCATGCACGGTTTCCACCAAAGGGTACAGGGTAGAACTGCTGCCACTCTGGGTTCACAGTTGAAGAGCTCCTGAAAATGTTCTTTCTAGCATCGATGGATGGCATTGTCATTCTTAGACAAAAGAACCTCACCTATCCCACCCCTATAGAGCAAAGTCAAATGAACAAAATGCCCTTCATTCACATGATACTGTTTCTTTTCTTAAGAAAAGACATCTTTTGGTTATCTGCTCCTATCACTGCTTGCTTGTCCCTACAACCACACCACCGCCCCCACCCCCATCGCCGCCTCCCCACTTCTCTCCCCACACCCCCCACCCCCACCTTAAACCAGCTTATATTTCATCCCTCTCCTATTTTTACTTAGTTCTGTTGAAGGGTCATGAGGACTTGAAACGTCAACTCTTCTTCTCCGCCGATGCTGCCAGACCCGCTGAGTTTTTCCAGGTATTTCTGTGTTTGTTTTGGATTTCCAGCATCCGCAGTTTTTTGTTTTTAGGTCATTCAGCCCTTCGAGCCTGCTCCATCATTCAATATGATCATGACTGATCCCCTATCTCAACAGCATGCTCCTGCTCTTCCCATACCCCTTGACACCTTTAGAGTCCAGAAATCTATCTATTTCCTTCTTAAATATATTCCGTGACTTGGCTTCCACAGCCTTCTGTGGTCGAGAGTTCCACAGGTTCACCACCATCTGAGTGAAGACGTTTCTCCACATCTCAGTCCTAAATGGTCTACCCCGTATCCTGAGATTGTAACCCTTCTTTCTAGTCCCCCCAGCCAGAGCAAATATCATCCCTGTGTCCAGTCTGTCCATCCCTTTCAGAATTTTATGTTTCAATGAAATCTCCTCTCATTCTTCTAAACTCCAGTGAATACAGACCTAGTCGGCCCAATCTCTCCTCATACGCCAATCCCACCATCCCAGGAATCAGTCTGGTGAACCCTCGCTGTACTCCCTCTATGGTACGTATATCCCTTCTTAGGTAAGGAGACCAAAACTGCACGCAATACACTAGTTGTGGTCTCACCAAGGCCCTGTACAGCTGCAGTAAGGCATCCTTGCTCCTGTACTCAAATCCACTTGCAATCAACATACCATTTGACTTCTTAACTGCTTGCTGCACCTGCATGCTTGCTTTCAGTGATTGGTGTACAAGGACACCCAGGTCCCTTTGTACATCAACATTTCCCAATCTATCGCCATTTAAATAATACTCCGCCATTCTGTTTTTCCTACTGAAGTGGATAACTTCACACTTATCCACATTATACTGCACCTGCCATGTATTTGCCCACTCACTCAACCTGTCTGTTACCTTTTTTCTTTAAGCCTCTTAACACCCTCCTCACCGCTCGCATTCCCATCAAGTTTCGTGTCATCAACAAACTTGGAAACATTACATTTGGCTCCCTCAAATATCACATTTGTTTCCCATACAAATTTCTGCTTTGTCTCAGTTAGTGGGCACTTCACTTTAGAAAGGACGACAAGGCCTTAGAGAGGGGATTTACCAAGATGATATGAAGGACGAGAGATTCCGATTATGTTGAGAGATGGGAAAACATGAGATTTTTTTCTCCTTGGTACAGAGGCATTTTGATAGGGCAATTATGGAGAAACTGTTTCCATCAACAGATGGGTCAGTGACTAGAGGGCACATATTTAAAATAACAGTCAAAAGATTAGGAGGGGGAATGAGGAAAAACACTTTCAAACAGAGGGCTGCTAAGATCTGGAATATACGACCTGAAACAGTGATTTCTGAAAGCGGATTCCACAAGAACATTCAACAGGCCATTGGGCATGTATTGAAGAGGATTAATGTCGGGAATTTTGGGGGGACTGTGGGGGGTGGGGGGATGGTGGAGGGATTTGGAGTGTGAGGACTGAATTCTTGATCATCTCTTTCAAAGAGCTGGCAGAGGCACGATGGGCTGAATGGTTACCTTCTGTGCTGCGCTGTAAGATTTTATGACCATATGATTCTAATGGTCTTAGACCTGAAGCATTCACTGATGGAGTCCTATTCGAATGCAGCCTGACAGGATAACTGTTTCCAGATTTTTCTGTTTCTGCTTCAGATGTGAAGCACCTGCAGCCTTTTGATTTTGTTTGCTAGTGATTCGGACTTGGGATTGAGGAAAGCGATCCTGAAACTTAGAAGATAGAAGGTCTGTCAAATAGCAAAGAGGATTGGCAATGACTTCAGGAGGACCCACTGGTTAGTGGAACAGGCAGTTTACTGTGGTTTAGTATCAGGTAGGGGGAAGAACAACAAATGCTGGGAACATACACTCAGTGGAAAGAACCTGAAGGCAGTGCGATAACAAGAATCAGAGAGAGTCTTAGGGACTCAAACGCATTCACCCTAGAAAGCAAGTGCAGGTAGATAAAGCATTCAGTAAGTCAGCAGCATTTTTGGTTTACAAATAGTGGCAGAGTGCATGAGTAAAGAAATAATGATAAATTTAAACAAGTCATTTGTTAGACCATTGTTAGAGTTCTGAATGGACCGACAACAATAATTTACATTTATATATAACCTCTCGCGTTATGAAAATCCCTGAGGAATTCCACAAGAGCATTGTCAAACAAAATTTGACACTGAGTTACATAAGGGTGGAGACAATTAAGGAGGCAGTTCCAGAGCTGAGGACCCAGGCAGCTGAGGGCTTTTTTTAAAATCATTCACTGGCTGGGCCAGTATTTATTGCCCATCCCTAATTGCCCTTGAGAAGCTGGTGGTGAGCTGCCTTCTTGAACCGCTGCAGTCCATGTGGTGTAGGTACACCCACAGTGCTGTTAGGGAGGGGGTCCTAGGATTTTGACCCAGCGACAGTGAAGGAACGGTGATATATTTCCAAGTCAGGATGGTGACTGACTTGGAGGGGAACTTCCAGGTGGTGGCATTCCCATCTATCTGCTGCCGTTGTCCTGCTAGGCGGTAGTGGGCGTGGGTTTGGAAGGTGCTGTTGAAGGAACCTTCGTGAACTCCTGCAATGCATCTTATAGATGGTACACACTGCTGCTATTGTGCATCGGTGGCGGAGGGAGTGAATGTTTGTGCATGTGGTGACAATCAAGCTGGGCTGCTTTGTCCTGGATGGTGTCAAGCTTCTTGAGTGTTGTATTATTGAGTTGTACTATTCAGTACTATGCCGGAATATTGTCAGGGCCCATAGTCTTTACCGTATCCTGTGCCTTCAGCCGTTTCTTGATACCATGTGGAGTGAATCGATCCGGCTGAAATCTGGCACCTGTGATGCTGGGGACCTCCGGAGGAGGCCGAGATGGATCATCCACTCGGCACTTCTGGCTGAAGGTTGTAGCCAATGCTTCAGCCTTATCTTGAACAGTTAAAATTGGGGATGCACAAGAGGCCAGAATTGGAGGAGCACAGGACTTTGAGAGAAGAAATATGAAAAGGTAACGTCCAAAAACTGGGGAGTCAGTGTACAAGAATTATCAACATGAAAGATTGACTCAGTGAGGAGAAAATTGAGGAGAAATGTTTTCACTCAGAAGGTTGATGGAGCCAATGCTTTGCTACAAGGAACAGCTGAGGCTCAGACTGTAGAAAGCTTGAGATCTGCTTGAAGCAGAGGAAGAGAGGGAGAGTCCAGTGCTGTGGGATTAGTTTTGGATTACGCTAGCACTGAGCTGGCACAGACACAATGCACTAAACCACCTCCATATTTACTGTAAACCTCTATAATATACAATACCGATGGCTTAAATCTCCCTGGGATATACTGGTGGTGAATGTCTCATTCTGTGGTACTGACAGTGACACTTCCTCTCAGTGAGTATAGGTAGTGTGACTTCCTGTCTCTAAGGTGAGTAAAAGAAAGAAAAATATTATATTTCTATAGCGCCTTTTACAACCTCTGTCTGCCCTTAAGTGCTTTATAGTAAATGAAGTAGCTGTGAAGCATATATGGGGAGCAGGTGTCATAGTGGTAATATCATTACAAGATACTAACCCAGAGGCCTAGGTTAATGGTGTGAGGACATGGGCTCCAATCCCACCTTGAAACTGCCACCAATTACCAGAAGAGTCACCCGCTTTGTTATCTTTTTTTTTATTCATTCACGGGATGAGGGCTTCACTGGCTGGCCCAGCGTTTGTTAGCCATCCCTAGTTGCCCTTGTTCAGGGGCGTTTGAAGAGTTCAACCGCTATTGCCCTATAGGGAAAGAAACCCGGCATCCATGTGACTCCAGACCCACAGCAGCCTGGCTGGCTCTGAAATGGTCCAGCAAGCCACTCAGTTCAAGGGCAATTAGGGATGGGCAACAAATGCTGGCCTTGCCAGCGACACCCAGATCGCACGAAAGAAGCATTTTTTTTTTTGAAGTCCGCAATGTGGGAGATAGTAACAAACTTCAGCAGGACACAGGCAGACTAGAAAAATAGGCAGCCCTCTGCCAGATGAAGTTTAACACAGAGAAGTATGGAGTGCTTTATATTCTTTTTCTTTCATGGGATGTGGACATTTCTGGCAAGCCTGGCATTTGTTGCCCATCCCTAATTGCCCTTGATCTGAGTGGCTTGCTAAGTCGTTTCAGAGGGCAGTTAAAAGTCACAAGTAGGTCAGACTTGGTGGGGGGGTGGGGGGGGGGGGGGCGGGTGGGGGGTGGGGGGGTAAGAACGGCAGACTTCCTTCCCTCAAGGACTTTAGTGAACCAGATGGGCTTCTGTGCTAATCGACTGGTTTAATGACCCCCACCTACTGAGGCTAGCTCCCAATTCCAGATTATTTAAAAATTCGGCCGGTTGCCATGGTGGGTAACTTGTGTTGACTTCATGTTACCAGCCCACTGTCATTACCACTGTCTCCCCCCCAATGCTATTTTGGTAGCAAGGATGAGGAGAGGCAATATTAACAAAACAGTGCCATTTTAAAGTAGGTCCAGGAATAGGGTGTATTTGGGGCGTATGGACTCAAGCCTTCGAAAGCGGCAGGCCAAGTTGAAAAGGCCATTAAAAAAAGTGTAATCCTTGGTTTTATTAATAGAATCAGAGAGTACAAAAGGGAGGAAGTTGTGCTGAACTTTTATTAAACACCGGAGGCCCCAGGCATCATGTCCAGTTCTGGGTGCCACGTTTTAGGGAAGATGTCAAGGCCTTGGAGATAACGCAGAAAAAGCTTTAATAGAATGGCATCGCAGATGAGGAGGGATGGAAATATTGGAGGAGCTGGGATTGCTCTCCATGGAGCAGAGAAGGTAAAGAGGGGATTTGAGAGGGAGGTCAACTTCATGAATGGCTTTTGTGAGATTAAATAAGGAGAAGCTGTTTCAGTTGGCAGAAGGGTCAGTAATCACCGGCGTGGATTTAAGATGGTTGGCAAAAGAGCCAGAGGCAGCATGAGAAAACTGTTTATTTACATAACGAGTTATTGTGATCAGGAATGCGCTGCCTGAAAGGGCAGTGGAAGCGATTCAGTATTAACTTTCAAAAGAGAAATGGATAAATACTCGAAGGTCTATGGGAAAAGATCCAGGCAGTGGAAGCAATTGGGTAGCTCCTTCAAAAAACTGGCGTGGGCTTGATGAGCTGGGTGGCCTCTTCCTGTGCTTTTATGAGCCAATGATTATTAAGTTTAGTCATTGTTGTGTTTTAGGAAAAGCGGCATTTAATTTTCACACGGAAAGATCCCAAACAGTAACTAAACGAGTGACAAGATCATATGTATTAGTTGCAGGATGAGCAGACCAGGAGAACCCCACCTCTTTGAAAAGTGCCTGAGAGGTGCAGCTAGCTTGGGCCTCAATTTAATGTCTCCTCCAAAAGACGGCACCACCAACAGTGCGGCACTCGCTCGCTACCGCGCTGGAGCCTCTGGAGCGGGACTTGGACACGTGCCCTGTCTCACTCGGAGAACGAGAGTGCTACCGACTGATCTGAGGCTAACGCACCACAGATGGCAGGAGGCCAGGGTGTTTTTTTGTTCTCTGTTCGATAATTAAGGCGACCACCAGTGTTCCAAGAGTTCGGTCACACGATCTGCACAGCCTGGAACTGCCAGAGATGAGGCATCACTTTCAATTCTGTTTACATTTCACATTAGAGCCAGACCAGACGCTGTTATGCCCCGGGGGGGATTTTATACTCCATCTGGAGAAGTTGAACGAGCTTGAGTATTTTATAAGGGGCTGGTTGGTGGGGGTGGGAGGGTTGCGTGGGGTGTGGAGGTGGGGGGAAGAAAATCCCCCTTCTGAAAGGGAGAATGATCACTAAGAACTCCTAAGAAGGAAACAGCCTCATGGATGTCAGGAGAAAGGACACGGGTTACGACTAGTAAATGGCAGACTTAAAACTGACATCATGGATTTCTTTATATGCAAATAATGTTCAACAAGTAGATGCAAGAGACGTTGGAAAGGATTGGCTTCCGTGATAGGGGAGCTGTAGGGGTTTCGATTCATAGCAGGCAGGGTGGGCTGAATGGCCTCCTTTGTCCACGTTAATCTTGTGAAAAGGTGAGTTGGCCAATCCCTCCCAAGCCCTTACAAGCAAACTCCCTGACATCAGAGTCATTCAGCCCACTGGAGGAAAGATGTATCTATGAGGGGTCAGAAAGATAGCTACTTTCACACTGTCAGAGTGGGCTTAAAATCCTTCATAGCCAACCAGCATGTTTTGAAGTGTCATCACTTTTATAATCATCAAGGGGTGGCATTATCACCAGGCTAGTAATCGAGAGACCCAGGGTTAATACTCTGGGGACCCGGGTTCAAATCCCACAATAGCAGATGGTGGAATTTAATTTTAATAGAAAATCCAGAATTAAATGACAGGCATGAAACCATCGCTGGCTGTTGTAAAAACCCATCTGGTTCACTAACACCCCTTTAGGGGGAAATGTGCCATCCCCACCTGGTCTGGCCTACACGTGACTCCAGACCCACAGCAATGACTCTTAAATGACTGAGAAAACAACTCAGTTCTCAAGAGCAATGAGAGATGGGTAATAAAGGCTGGCCTAGCCAGTGACAGTGCAGCAGCCAACTTACTCCAGCAAGGTCCCATAAACCAGAATGACATAAATGGGCTGATCATTTCTGGCGGCCTTGGTTGAAGGATGAGGGTGCTCCCCTGCTCTTCTTGCTGTAGTGGCCATGGGCTATTTCACTTCCACTTGAGAGGACAGGCAGGGTCTGAGTTTAACATCTCATCAGAAAGGTGGCTCCTCTTACAGTGCAGCACTCCCTCAGGATTGCGCTGGGAGTATTGGTGTGGATTGTGTCCTCAGGCCTCTGGAGTGGGGTTTGGACCAAGGCCAGACAGAGAACATGACCAACTGAACCCGTGATTGGGGGTGGAGAGGGACGTGCGCTATGAACGCACTGGGGAATGCACAGCAGTTCTTCTGATTGACCATCGTAAATTTGACCACAAATGCGTGGAAACTGAATTCACGCCATTCTTACCGGGTTCCTCCAAACTTCCACCAAAGTGACAAGTGGAAGAATTGCCCAAGACATTCAATCCAATGACTCAAGGGTTAAATGAAGAGGAGGAGCCTCATGTGGAGCATGAACACCTACGTGGATCTGTTTGTCCAAGTGGCCTATTTCTGCGCTGTGGACAATGTCACTCTATGTAATGCACGTATTGAGCTATCTAGTCAAAGGGCCAAGTGTGAGACCTCACCAGGGTTAATCAAGTAGGACACAAGGTGAGCTGTGTCCAGGTAAAGGGTCTAAGCAATACTGAGCCAATCCAATCCAAGCTGCACTCTCAATAGTCTCCCTCCACTATGCCTCAGCTTAGTATCAATCCATACCCGATGCTCTCACCCAACCTCAGCAACATCCTAACACATAGGGCTGAATTTTCATGGAATCAGGGAGACTCCATCCCCCCAAGGCCCCTCTTGCCTTCTATTCCAAGCCTCGGCACCTCCACACCCATTCACCCAGTATATACTCTGTTTAGAGCCAACAAACCCTATTGTGAAATATGAGGTTAAAAAAGCTTCAAAGTCAAGAATCTATTCATAAAAATTGCTTTTACTACAGCCCAATAAAAGCGTCAAACATTCTTGATTGACAGCTCTTGCTTTCTGATCTATTCTGTCATTTCACAATGTTTACTTATAAAAGTTAGAGCAGTTTCAACTACTTGCAGTTTCTGCTATCGATACTTTAAAGGGTCTGAATGATTGAAACTTTTTTGAGGTTGTAGTAAAAGCAATTTTTCTGAATGGATGACTTGTTTTTTAAGGCTTTTTTTTAACACATCCTATTGTCGCTATAGGGTTCACTGGCTCTATACAGAGCGTATAATGGGTGAATGGGCATGGAAGTGCCATAGCTTAACATGGGGGATATGTGGGGCCATGGGGGATGGGTGGAGGGGCATAGATTAGCATGCAGGGTATGAGGAGCCATGGGGGTCTGGTTGGAGGGCATGAGGAGGCACGGGTGGTGCATGGGGATTGCGTGGGAGTGAGCGGGTATGAGGGATGAGGGCTGGAAGGCCTTACTGTTATCATTTTAACCGGAGCAAAGTCCCAAAGCGCTGAGGTGGATTTTTAAGCAGCCCACCTCAGTCGGGAGCCCAGTTCCTGTTAGCACCCCACCCCCCGGAATGAAGATCCCATCTTTGCAGGCACCATCTCCCAAGGCGGACAGGCAGGCCGAGCTGGGAAACGTCCCAAGTCCCACTGCCAACCTCGAAGGTGAAAATTCAGTCCATAGCCTAAAATGGGAAAGGATTTTTTTTTTTTAAGATGCTAAAGGGGTTTGATGGAGTCAAAGTAAAGAAGCCCTTTCCTCTCATGGAGGATTCCCGAACAAGACTAAAATCAGAGATAGGCCGTTAAGGAGTGAAGGACGAAGTACTTTTTCATGCAATGTGCAGTGGGAATCTGGAACCCTCTCCCCCCTGAACAGGTTGTGGAAGCTGCGGAGGTTGGGCGGGGTGGGGGAGGGGTCAATTTTCAAGGCTGAGATCGATAAACTCCACACTCTAGATACAGTTTGCCCACTTGAAAATCACCCACTTACCCCTGACTCTTTGACTGCTGTTCACTAGCTAACTCTCTACCCATTTTGATGGAACACCCTCCAACACTTATCCCAGCTCTTATCGCGGGGGATTATGTGCCCACGAAATCTCGTAAATGGTGAATTCGCGAACGATGAACGTGCTTTTCAGTGGGACCCAATTGGATAGGTTCCAGCCATGGGAGGGCAGTATTGGTTTGGGCAGTTACTTCCCCAGCAAAATTGCGGTGCAGTACCTGCACAGAACAGACAGGGGGGTGGCGGGGAGCCTCTGAGCAGCACATCTGTGGAGGTTTAAAATTGAATAGCGCCATCATTGCTGCTCTGGACCCAGCCGTTCAGGCATTTCTGGGTTAATCACTTTGTTCAGGCTGCATCTCAGCTGAAACCATTCCAATCTCTGCTCTGTCATGGCTGCCGTCTCCCCAGGGAAAGAAGAGAGGAGAAGAAACCGCGGATAAGCAAATACTGCTCATGCGATAGGAGCATAGAACAAAGTGCAGGGAAGTGAAACAGGGAAGCGGGAGACTTTACAGTCACCTCTTATGGGGCAACTTTTAGCAATCCAAATACATTACATCTACTGGTTGGTCCCCCTATATCCACCTTGCTTGTCACATCCTCAAAGAACTCTTAATAAATGCGTCAAACACAAATTCCCTTTCACAAAACCACGTTGTCTCTGCCTGATTGTCTTATAATTTTTTTTTAATGTACCCGCCACCACCTCCTCAATAACGGCTTCTACCATTTTCCAAATGACAGATGTTAGGCTGGCTGGCTGATAGTTTCTGCTTTCCGTCTCCCTCCTTTCCCGAACAGCGGAGTTACATTTGTGGTTTTCCAATCTGCTGGGACCTTTCCAGAACGTAGGGAATTTTGGAAGGTTACAACCAATGCACCCGTCCTCTCTGCAGCCTCTTCCTTTCAGACCCTAGGATGCAGGCCGGAGGGAACTTGTGCTTCATTTTTCTGGTCTGTTTTCTTTCGTGATCGCGATTGTTTTAAGTCCCTCCCTCCCTTTTCACCCCTGCTTTTCTCCCATTCTTGGAATACTTTCTGTATCTTCCAGCATGCAGACAGATAGCAATAGTCTGTTCAAAGGCTGAGCTATCCCCTTGTTTCCCATGAGTCATTCCCCAGTCTCACCCGTGAAGGGACCAATGATCATTTAAGCGATCTTTTCCTTTACATATACTTGTACGTAAAACATTTCTGCATTCTTGCTTAGGACCCCCCCAAGCACCTTAGGGTACGGTATTACGTGAGAAAACACTTGTAGAAGAATGAATGCTGTTGGTATTGCTATTGCTATGGAAACTGTTAGTTGTTTCCTTGGTTCATCATGTGACCTGAGGACAAAGGTTCCAGAGTTGTTGTGGGGGGGTGGGGGGGATTGTGTGGGAAGGGAGGGAATCCATCTGTGCTTGATTTGAATCTGACTTCAGGACTTTCTCATGTTAGTCAACCTTTCTGGAGAAACTGCAGAAAGAAAATATGATTCATTTCATAGAAACAAGGAGCATGGCTGAGCCTAACAAACAAAGATGGATGTCCTGTACTCCTGTAATGGTTAGGAATCTCCCTGGCGTCTCGAAATGAAACATTTATTTCAGGGGAAATCGGAGTGTTCATTTAATAAAAATCTGATGTGCACGGGAACAAATAGCCATTTGTATTCAGGCTGTAATCTGTCATTCAGAAAACATTGGAACCACCCCAAGAATATGAAAATTGTCATGCATTTTTCAACTGTCTTTTCTCAACCAGGATCGGTTTATGTTTATTAACCCCTGCTTGGCTCAACTGATTAAAAAGGAAGGCTTGCCTTTCCATAATGTCTTTTGCCACCTCTGAATGTCTCAGTGTGTTTTACAGTCGACGAGGTACTTTCAAAGTGTAAGCACTGTTGTAATGTAGCAGCCAATGTGAACACCACAAGCTCCCACCAGCAGCAATGTGATAATGTACAGATAATCTGCTTTAGTAATGTTGGCTAGGGAATAAATATTGGCCCAGGATACCAGGGAGAACTATATCGCC
The DNA here is from genome assembly GCF_017639515.1 of Carcharodon carcharias. Classification (NCBI taxonomy): domain Eukaryota; kingdom Metazoa; phylum Chordata; class Chondrichthyes; order Lamniformes; family Lamnidae; genus Carcharodon; species Carcharodon carcharias. Next base: position 256,522,348 of record NC_054467.1, on the reverse strand, counting down.
TTTGTTCAAAACAGAGAGACTTGGGATCTTTCACCTCTATCCAAGAGAGCAGGCAGAGAGCATCAGTCCAACAACCCTTCCGAAAGGCAGTGCCTCTGACAGTGCAGTACTCCCTCAGTATTACTGGTTGAGCACAGATTTTCTCCAGCTATATATCTGGAAGACTGAAGCCATTGTCATGTCCCCCGTCACTAACTCCATTCCGACTCCATCCCTTGCCCTGGCTGCTGTCTGAGACTAAACCAGACTGCCTGCAGAGTTGATACCATATTTGACATTGCCGTGAGCTTATGACCACATATCAGCACCATCACTAAGACCGCCTATATCCATCTGTGTAACGTTGCCTGACTTCATCCCTGCCTCAGCTCATCTTACATACAAACAGACAAAATAGGAGCAGGAGTAGGCCCCTCGAGCCTGCTCCACCATTCAATAAGATCATGGCTGATCTGAATGTAACCTCAACCCCACATTCCTGCCTACCCCCAATAATCTTTCACCCCCTTGGTAATCAAGAATCTAACTAGCTGTGCCTCAAATATATTCAAAGATTCTGCTTCCACTGCCTTTTGAGGAAGAGAGTTCCAAAGACTCATGACCCTCTGAGAGAGAAAATTCTCCTCATTTCTACCTTCAATGGATGACCCCTTATTTTTAAACAGTGACCCCTAGTTCTAGATTCTCCCACAAGAGGAAACATCGGGTGGAATCGTTCCAGATTTGCATTTGAGTGTGGTAGCGGGCAGGAAAAGTGACATTTGACCAGCTGACTGCAATGGCGGCTTCTCACACCGTATCATCCCAATCCCGCCTCATTAATCATGCGGTCCCGGGAAACACGCCAATTCGATGGCGGGCGGGCCATCATTCACCCACCATGCCGTCACCTCGCCACTCCATCACGCCGGACGCCATCTTTAAAGTGCAGCTCCTCTCGGGGCTTCCAGCTCAGACCTGCTGCGTGGAAGACATGGCTCCGAAAGGCAAAAATACTTCAGCCCCCAGGTTCAGAGATGTGCCCCTTGAGCGGCATTTGGATGCAATGAAGGCCCCCCCAGGGAATGTCCTCTATCCCGGCTCCGGACGCAGGATGGGCAGCAACATCATCAACCCGGCTTGGGAAGCGGTGGCAGCGGTGGTCAGTGCCAACGCCCTCCAAAAGAGGGCAGCCACCCAATGCCACAAGTGGATGAATGATCTCTTCCATTCTGCCATCACTGTCAACTCACACACTCACAAACCCATCGCACACCCACAGGGCCCTCACTCACTGTCAGTTCCAGGGACATCACCATTCACTGTCTCTCTCACAAACACCTACATTGTCCTCATCCCATCCATGGGACCACTCACCACTCACACAGGCCAGACATACTTATCATCCGGCCTGGCAGGCAGCCTGCTCATACTCTCTCCATCTCTATTCATGCAGGACAAGCTGGCCCACAACAAGAGGGAGAGGTCGCAGACTGGTGGAGGAATGCCTGACATCAAGGTCCTCATGGACTTTGAAAACAGAGCCATCCAGCTGGCCGGCGATGACCGGGACCGGTCCTGTGCTGACAGTGAGGTTGGCAGTACTGTACCAAGTGAGGATCCAGCAGTACAACATTCAGTAGACAACCATGCTGTGACTGATGTGTCCTGTTTCACAGGCCACTGCCGTGCACTGATTATCTCTCTTTGCTTCTGTAGGCACATCTGGGAAACAGCTGACAGAACCCAAGACCCAGGGCCACCAATCAAGCCCCAAAGAAACCTCTGAAGAGGAATCTGGAGGCACCCTCCCTGAAGTCCCGTCACAGTGCTCACTCAGGCCCTCCACCAACGCAGAGACACACACCCTGGTGGGACCTAGCTGTATAGCAGCCTCAGGATCACAATCTGGTGAGCACATCGCACTCTCTGATCCACAGCAGGCGGAGGCAGAGACTTCTTAGGTGTCCTTCACTTGGAGGACTGCTGGAGGCCAGAACGTTGCTGAGTCCGAGTCAGATGACAAGCCTCCGGACTCGGTCATGTCTCAGTTTCTGGGGCTGCAAAGGCAAGCTCGGGAACATCAAGAAGGGATGTCTGCTGCACTCCTCAGATTGCAAGGCCCGATGGAGAGTCTGTCTGTCTTCAGGCTGAGGTAATAGCACCGGCATGTCAACGCACCAAGGCCACCATGCAGACCTTAGTCCAGGACTTCACTCCTGCACTGCTGTGTGGGCTGAACTCCATCGCTGGTGCCATAGTTGGCCTCTAACTGTGTCTACGTGAGAGAGGGGTGCGGGGAAGCTCGATCTCACCCATCTTCCCCTTCTCCGAGGAGGTGGCCACCGCCACACAGCAGGTCTCCGAAGTCAGGCCGGGACCCTCCAGGTCTCGGCCCTCTAGAGGACGCCCGCTGAGGTGATCATCAGCAGGCTGCCTCCTCCTCCTCCACTGTGGATGTCCTTGGACAACCGAGACGTAGCAGCAGGGTTAGGGAGGTGCAGTAACAGAAGCTATAGCCTCTCCTACTGTCTATCACATGAATGTTCTCGGAGGCGCCGACCAATGAGCTCTGAGCGTGGGTAATCCGGGGGGCGGGGCTTCTTGTCGAGGACCAGGTTCAAGCATGCAGCATCTGAAAAGCTCTCTGTGATAAAGTTTATCTGTTTCCCTGCCCAGTACGTCAAGTCATTCCAGTTGGCGGCGAGGGTAAAATAGCTTCCACGCTGCACCTCGCCTTGTGAATGTGAGTACATCGAATCTTAAGGAAAAGAAGATAAGACTCCTCACCAGTCATTCCCACTCTTTGGCAGAATCAATCCTTACGCTGCAACTCTGGAAGACTGGAGCCAGTATGCAGAGCGCCTCGGATTTTATTTAATGCAAACAAGTAAAGTTACCGCCGGGGAGAAGCAGGAAGCAATCCTTTTGAGTGTATGTGGTAGCAAGGCATACAATCCCATCCACAACGGCCTCAAAAGCGCCCAATTCTAAGTCCTTTAATTAATTAATAGACCTCGTGAAAACGCATTACCAGCCAAAGCCATGGTAATAATGCTGAGGTTTAAGTTTAATTCCAGAGTAAGAGCCTCGGGAGAGTCCATTGCAACTTATATAGAGAAGTTGAAGCAGTTGACTTGAGCACTGTGACTTCAGAGACACACTGAATGATAGGTTGCGGGACCAATTATAGTTAGTGGAGTTCATGACGACACCATTCAGTTCAGTGCAGGAGTCGATGTGGATTTGAAGTGCGCCATGGAAATAGCACTAGCCATGTCGGAAAGTGCTGCTAGAGACACTCGCAGGCTTTATAACACATACAACACGGCTTTATCCTTCATGCGGAGGGGGAACCTACCACCGGGAGTGGCGTGAAAACCAGAGACACAGCAGTGAAGTGAGAGGCAACGTTCACTGTTAGAAACAGGAAAAGACCAAGCAGACACACTTCAGCAGCGACTCCAAAGTTAACCCTGTTACAGATGTAGGGGTGACCATGTACCGGACAGCCGCAGATTCAAGGAGGCGGAATTCCATCAGTGCCATAAGAAAGGACACGTAGTAAAGCAATACTCAGTGAAATCGAAACAGCCCGTTAAGCAGCAGACCGGTATGACTGAATTGAATAATACAACAGAACCTGAAGCTGCCAATTCCAAAATTCATTCCATGTGTAACGTCACCATGGTAAAAACCGAACCTATCACAATCCAAGTAAAATAAGAAGCCCGTTGATAATGGAGGTAGATACGGGACCCTCAACCACAGAGCTCGGAGAACAGACATTTAAATACCTAAACGACGAGTGCCCAGCCACTGAATCTGGAGCAGAAAATGGCCCAATTGAAGACACACAATGGAGAATCCGTATAGGTAAGGGGTATCGCCACAGTAACTGTGTCCTATAGGCAACAGACAGCCCAGCTTCCACTCATCATAGTGACATGCGAAGGACCGAGTCTTCTGGGCCGAGACTGGTTACAAAAAATTAAGCTTGACTGGTCTGAAATATTTCACTTGAGAACTAGAGGAGTTCCTGAGCTGCTAAGGGAATACGGCCAGTGTATTTCGTGACAGATTAGAAAAGTTAAAAGGCTTGCAAGCAAAAAAATATATGTGGATTCTCAGGCAACACCACGTTTCTTTAAGGCCAGACCTCTGTGCCTTATGCATCGAAGGAGAAGGTGGATGAGGAACTGTGCCGGTTAGAAAAGCTGGGAATCATCCAACCTGTCCAATTCTCGGAATGGGCGGCACCCATGGTCCCTGTGGTTAAGCCTGACCAAACTGTACACATTTGTGGGGAAGATAAATTGACCATGAACTAGGCAGCCAAACTAGATAAATATCCTATCCCAAGGATAGACGACCTATGTGCAAAGCTAGCTGGAAGCAAATCTTATACAAAACTGGACATGAGCCATACTTACCAACAATTAGAGCTGGACAGCATGTCTAGACGACACTGACCATCAACACACACAAGGGCCTTTATCAATAAACTTGCCTGCCCTTTGGAGTATCGTCTGCATGTGCAATTTTCCAAAGGACAATGGAGTCTTTTGCAAGGACTTCCCCGGGTGGTAGTATACCTCGATGATGTTCTGATCATAGGGTCAACTGAAACTGAACACTTGGCCAACCTGGAGGAGGTGCTAAGGAGATTCTTGGAAGCTGGTGTACGGTTAAAGAAAGAGAAATGTACATCCCAAGTGTCAGAAGTTACTTACCTGGGTCACAGAGTGGATGCCCTGGGTTTGCATCCAGTAGGAGAGAGTTAGGGCAATCAAAGATGCACCCTCTCTGTCCAGTCTAACCGAGCTCAAGTCTTTCCAGGATCTGATCAACTACTATAGCCGTTTCGTACCAACTTGTCAACAATGTTAGCACCATTACACTTGTTGTTAAAAAAGAATCATTGTTGGTCCTGGAATTCACAACAGGAAGAAGCTTTTGTGAAGGTGAAGAAGTTATTACAGTCATCGTGTTTATTGGTACACTACGAACTATCCAAAGAATTGATATTAACATGAAATGCTTCTCCTCATGGTGTGGGAGCTGTGTTATCACACAGAATGGAAGATGGATCAGAAAGGCCCATTGGCTATGTCTTGAGAACCCTCTCCACAGGAGAGGAGGGTTAGTCCCACCTAGAAAAGGAAGGTTTATCGCTGGTATTTGGAGTGAAGAAATTCCACCAGTACCTACATGGATGACATTTCACCATTGTGTAGGACCATAAACCATAAATGGGTTTATCCAGTGAGGATAAGGCCATTCCACCAATAGCATCAACAAGAATACAACGTTGGGCTTTGATATTATCTGCGAATGAGTATACCTCTACACACTATCCTGGCTTCCGTATTGCAAATACAATGCACTCAGATGTCTCCCATTACCAGATAGCATTGTACATGCTCCTGTTCCACAGGAAGCTGTGCTTGTGCTGAATTTCTTGGATTCTTCACCTGTGTGTGTGAAGCAAATTAGAAATTGGACGAACAGAGATCTAATTTTGTTGAAAGTCCGAGACCTTGTATTGCAAGGGTGGTCAAATTCACTACTGTCTGAAGAGGTTAGACCATTCCATGCCTGAAAACAGAGTTAAATTGTCAAGATAGAATCTTGTTGTGGGGATCAAGAGTTGTCGTCCCTTCACAAGGAAGAGAACCACTCTTGCCAGAGATTCACAGAGGGCATCCAGGCATATCGAAGATGAAAATGCTTGCGTGAAGCAACACCGTCTGAATTATTGATGAAACATCGCCTACATACAAGGTTAAGTCTGGTGTTTCCAAACTTAGAGGGAAAGGTAGATAAGAATCAGAGTAATCAAAAATTGAACCACAATATTCATAGTAAAACTCAAAGATTCACTGTAGGAGATACAGTATTCATGTGGAATTTTGGAAGTGGACCTTGCTGGGTCCTTGAACCAATTGTCTCAGAAACTGGTCCCTTGTCCTTCCAGGTGGAAGTGGAAGACCGAATTGTACAAAAGCATGTGAACCATCTTCGGAATAGACGGACATTCCAACAACCAGTTATTCTGCCCGTGATTAATGCTGAACCATTAAACCCTGAGGTGTCAGATCGACCTAGAGTAGACATGCCCAATGTCTCTGTAAAGTTGCCAAACCCTGAACTGCCACTTTCTCATGATGTGTCTGGTGCTGCAGTTCCTGATCATGTTGATCCTGTGGAAGAACCTCAATTGCTAGAGCTACGCCGCTCTAACCAAATAAGGAAAACACCTCAGAGACTTATGGTGGGATTTTCCACACCCACCCGTCACCGCGCTCTTCCAGTCCCGCCGCAAGTCGATGGACTTCTGGTTCGGGTGCCACCTCGCCCGGGGCTGGAAAATCCCGGCCTTAATCTTTGATCACTTGAGCTGTATCCGTATATGTTGCTGGATATTCAAATGTTCTGTGTAAATAAAAACGAAAAAAAAATCTAAAAGAGGAGGAATTGTAGTAACTGAAGGTATAGCTTCCCCTACTGTCTATCGGGGTCACATGATTGTTCTTGGAGGCCCCGACAATGAGACGTAAGCGCAGATAAACTGTTTCTGTTTTTGTACCCCAATTCCTGAGACTGTGACCCCTTTATCTAGACCCCCAGCCAGAGGAAACATCATCCCTGCAAACAGTCTGTCCATCCCTGTCAGAATTTTATACATTTCAATAAGATCCCCTCTCATTCTTCCAAACTGCAGTCAATACAGGCCCAGTCGGTCCAGTCTCTCCTCATATGACAATCCTGCAATCCCAGGTTTAGAGATCCAAGGGACAAGGGAGAATGAGGAAATGAAGGAAAGTAGTATTAGTAGGAAGGTTGTATTGGAGAAATTAATGGGGCTGAAAGTTGATAAGTACCTGGGACCAGATACCCCAGAATGTTGAAAGAGGTAGCTGTAGAGAGAGAGTGAATGCATTGCTGGTCGTCTTCCAAAAATTTATAGGCCAGAATTTTTACCCTCATCGGGCGGGCTTGGCGGGAGTGGGCAGGGGTGGTCAGGAAGCCGACAGCCACCCGCGATCGGCTCCACTCCGCGATTTCACACACGGGCAGCCGATGAAGACCCGCCCCGTGTGGATGGGTCGCGAGAGGCAGTGCTCAGCGCTACCTGTGCGAGCGGTGGGGCGGGGGTGGGGGGGATGGGGGAGGGAGAGCGGGTCTGATGCGCAGTTCACACTTGGCGCGCGGAAAGAGCGCTCCAATCTCCCCTTAGGCACGGATGGCCCCAGGGGAGGTCGAAACGCTTTTTAAAAGAATTAATAAAGACAATAAAAATGTTTCAAAACATGTTTCTAATTCAAAAGTGAAGTTTTTATCTCACATTTATTTGCTTTGGGGAAACATTGTGGATCAGGTTTCCTAAAAATCCTGAAGGCCGCTTGGCCTTCTCTCCCGCTCGCCAACCTTAAGGTTGGACGGGCAGCGTATATTTGACTTTAATGAGCTTGCTAATGGCCTTAATAGGCCTTTCAATTATCAGCGGGCATGCAGACAGCTCCATCACGCGCCCCCCCAAGTGAAAAATCGCGCAAGTGCACGATGACGTTGGGGACACACACCCACACGCTGAGCATAAACATCTGGCCATAGGTTCTGGCATGGTTCCTGCAGATTGGAAGGTAGCAAATATTAGCCCACGGTTTAAGAAGGGAGGGATAGAGAAAACAGGGAGCTACAGGCCTGTTAGCCTTAGGTCAGGAGTAGGGAAAATGCTGGAATCTATTCTAAGGGCAGAAATCCACCCCGGTCAGGGGGGTTGCACAGAGACGGGTGCTAACCCGATCGCCAACCCCCCAATCGGGGGCCGCGCTGCCATTTTATGTTAAGGCCCACCCAGTGTGACGCGCGCCCGGAAGTGCTGAGCGTGTGGGCCAGGGGGATTCCCTGAGTCGGGGCCTGTGCTCTTTCACACATGCACGCGTAAGAGCTCAGAAATCTGCCTGAGGCACCTCTGTACCATAGAGAGATTAGTTTAAGGTTTATAATTTAAACAAAGAAATGGAAATATCTTAAGACATGTTCCCTCTTGTGACGGTATCACAGTGAGCTGGGACATGTTCATGAATTTGGAGAAAAAATTTTATTTAATTCATGAAGCCTCATCCCGCCCGTGGATGAGGTTCCATGAAAAATGCAAAGGTTGCCTGGGCTCTTTGCCTGCCCACCAGCCCTCTTAATTGTTTTAATGACTATTTAAATGGCCTCAATAGGCCTTTGACAGTTCGGCGGGTGTGCAGCCAATTCAGCTATGCGCCCGCCAAACTGAAAATCTAAAAGCCGCGCACCCGACATCACCCTGCGTTATTTTACAAATTGGCGAGCAGGCCCCACCCCCACCTCCATCCCCCACTCGCTGACCTGAAAATTCTCCCCTAAAGGACCTGATAAATGGACACTTGGATAATAATAATCTGATTGGGAATAGTCAACATGGATTTGTGAATGGGAAATCATGTTTGACGAACCTGTTGGAGTTTTTTTGAGGATGATACTAACAGAATTGATTGGATGGATGTTGTATACTTGGGTTTTCAGAAGGCTTTTGATAAAGTCACCCACAGGAGGTCGATTAGCAAAATAAAAGCACATGGGATTGGAGGCAATATACTGACATGGATTCAGGATTGGCTAATAGGCAGGAAACAGAGAGTAGGAATAAACAGCTCATTCTCACGTTGGCAGGCTGTGACTAGTGGGATAACACAAAGATCAGTACTTGGGCCCCAGCTGTTCACAATACATATCAATGATTTGGATGTGGGGACCAAATGTAATATTTCCAAGTTTGCGATGGCACAAAGCTAGGTGGGAATGTGTGTTGTGAGGAAGATGTAAAGCAGCTACAGAATTTGGACAGACTTAGTGATTGGGCAAGAACATGGCAGATGGAATATAATGTGGAAACATGTGAGGTTATCCACTTTGGTAGAAGGAACAGATGTGCAAAGTATTTCCTAAATGGTAAGAGATTAGAAAGTGTAGATGTACAAAGGGACCTGGGTGTCCTTGTCCATAAGTCACTGAAAGCTAACACATAGGTGCAGCAGCAAATTAGGAAGGCTAATGGAATGTTAGCTTTTATCATAAGAGGATTTGAGTACAGGAGTAGTGAAGTCTTGCTTCAATTGTATAGAACCTTGGTTAGACTGCACCTGGAGTGCTGTGTACAGTTTTGGTCCCCTTACCTCAGGAAGGATATTATTGCCATAGAGGGAGTGCAACAAAGGTTCACCTGACTTGTTCCGGGGATGGTGGGACTGTCTTATGAAGAGAGAATGGGAAAACTGGGCCTGGATTCCTTAGAGTTTTGAAGAAGCTGATCTCACTGAAATATACAAAATACTTAAAGGGATAGACAGGGTAGATGCAGATAAGATGTTTCTGCTGACTGGGGAGTATAGAACCAGGGGACACAATTTCAAAGTAAATGGGGAGCCACTTAGAACCAATAAGGAGCTCAGTCATTGGATATGTTTAAGTTAGAGATTTACAGTTTTCTAAATAGAACAAAGAACAAAGAAAAATACAGTACAGGAACAGGCCCTTCGGCCCTTCAAGCCTGTGCCGATCATATTGCCCGTCAAACTAAAACATTTCAGACTTCCGGGGTCCGTATCCCTCTATTCCCATCCTATACATGTATTTGTCAAGCCTTGCCTTCAGTTGCCCAGGCCCCAAGCTCTGAAATTCCCTCATTAGCCCTCTCCACCTCACTGCTTCACTTTCACCCTTTAAGATGCTACTTAAAACCCATCCCATTGACTAAGCTTTCGGTCATCTGACCTATATTTATAGCAGTCCTGTGAAGTGATCTGGAACACTCTAATGTTTGAAAGGTGTTATCTGATTGCAAGTTGTTGTTAGTCTGGGTTTCTCAATATCTCCAGTTGGAAGATGTTAAGTGCTGAAGTGTTTACGTCTAAGTCAGACCCATAACTGAGCAAAAGTAACGTCACCAACATCTTACACTGAAAGCCAATAGCATTAACCCAGTTTGGGTCCTGCCAGAGCCATTCAGCTCCTGACCTCATTACAGCCTTGGTTCAAAGGTGTACAAAAGAGCTGAACTCCCGAGGTGAGGTGAGAGTGACTGCCCTTGACATCAAGGCAGCATTTGACCGAGTGCGGCATCAAGGAGCCCTAACAAAACTGGGAATCAGGGGGAAAACTCTCCACTGGTTGGAGTTATACCTAGCACAAAGGAAGATGGTTGTGGTTGTTGGGGGTCAGTCATCTCAGCTCCAGGACATCACTGCAGGAGTTCCTCAGGGTAGTGTCCTAGGCCCAACTATCTTCAGCTGCTTCATCAATGACCTTCCTTCCATCATAAGGTCAGAAGTGGAGATGTTCGCTGATGATTGCACGATGTTCAGCATCATTCGCGATTCCTCAGATACTGAAGCAGCCTGTGTCCAAATGCAGCAAGACCTGGACAATATCCAGATTTGGGCTGACAAGAGGCAAGTAACATTCACGCCACACAAGTGCCAGGCAATGACCATCTCCAACAAGAGAGAATCAAACCATCACCCTTTGATGTTCAATAGCATTACCATCACTGAATCCCCCACAATCAACATCCTGGGCTTACAATGGACCAGAAACTGAACTGGACTAGCCATATAAATACTATGGCTACACGAGCAGGTCTGAGGGTAGGAATTGTGTGATGAGTAACTCACCTCCTGGCTCTTCAAAGCCTGTCCACCATCAACAAGGTACAAATCAGAAATGTGATGGGATACTCCCCACTTGCCTGGATGGGTGAAGCTCCCACAACACTCGAGAAGCTTGACCCCATCCAGGACAAAGCAGCCCACTTGATTGGCACCACATTCTCAAACATTCATTCCCTCCACCACCGACGCACAGTAGCAGCAGTGTGTACCATCTACAAGATGCACTGCAGGAACTCACCAAGGCTCCTTACACAGCACCTTCCAAACCCATGACCACTACCATCTAGAAGGACAAGGACAGCGATAGGTGGGAACACCACCACCTGGAAGTTCTCACCATCCTGGCTTGGAAATATATCGCCGTTCCTTAACTGTCGCTGGGTCAAAATCCTGGAACTCTCTCCCTAACAGCACTGTGGGTGTACCTACACCATATGGACTGCAGCGGTTCAAGAAGGCAGCTCACCACCACCTTCTCGAGGGCAATAAATGCTGGCCTGGCCAGTAGTGCCACATCCCATGAACAATTTTTTTAAATTGCTAACTTTCAATTCCTTGGTACATATTAGAATCTGAGAAACTTTCGAAAATTGTAACCAGTGCATCCTCTGCAGCAACCTCTTTTAGGTCCTTAGGATGTAGACCATTAGGTCCAATGGATTTCTTGGCTTTTAGTCCTTTAATTTTTGTTAGTTCTTTGTCTCTGCTGATATGAATTACATTAAGTTCCTTGCTCTTATTATCCTTTTGGTCACACTCTGCATGTAATTTGCAGCTTCTGCTGTGAAGACAGACACAAAGGTTTGTTCAACTTCTCTGCCATTTCCTCATTCCACACAGGAATTTATTATTTGTCTTTGCCTTGAAGGGAGCAACATTGGTTTTAGCTGCTCTAATCTTCTTTATATATTTATAAAAACTCTTCAAATCTATATTTAAATTTCTAGCTGGTTTACTCCCATATCCTTTCCCTTTTTATGAACTTATCGGTTGCCCTTTGCTGGTTTTCAACACATTCGGCCTTGCTCCTCTTCTTTGCAACATTATAAGCCCCTTCTTTTGATCTTAACTTCTGTAATATGCCACGGATGGACCTTTCTTACTGATGCTTTGATATTTAATGGAACACATTTTTGCTGAACATTTAAATTATTTCTTTATGTGTTTCCCACTATCTATTTACCACCGCACTTCTTCATTTATTTACCCTGTTAGTCTTAGCCTGTTCTCCTCTCATAATAATTGGTTCTGTTTAAGTTTAAGAGTCTTGTTTTGGGCTTAAGTATGTCAGCCTCAAACTTGATATGGAATTCGATTGTATTATGATCACTCTTCCCCTGAGGATCTTTCGCTATGTGATTACAAATTGACCCTGCCTCATTACATAACACTAGATCGAAAATAACATTGTCCCTATGCTGGCTCCACAACATATTGTTCCAGGAAAGTGTCGCAAAGCATTCTAGAAACTTGTCTTTCAGGCTGCCTTTGTCAAGCTGATTGATCCAGTCTATATGAAGATTGAAGTCTCTTGCCATTATTACATTGCCCTTATTGCAATCTCTGATTATTCCTTGCTTAATGCTCTATGCAGCAGCATTATTATTGTTAGGAAGCCTATAACTTATTGCCACCAGCATTTTTTGCCCCTGGTTATCCCTTATCTCCACCCATACTGATTCCACTCCCTCATCCAAGATCCTTTCTCACTACTGTCCTTATGTCATCTTTTACTATCAAGGCTACTCTTCCTCCTTTTCCATTCTGCTTGTAATTTCAAAATGATTTGTACCCTAGAATATTTATTTCCCAACCTTGATCATCTTGTAACCATGCCTCTGTAATGGTGATTAAATCTAAACCATTTATCCATCTTTTTTTATTCATTCATGGTATGTGGAATTCGCCGGCTAGGCCAGCATTTATTACCCATCCCTAATTGCCCTTGAGGTGGTGAGCTACCTCCTTGAACCGCTGCAGTCCCTGTGGTGTAGACACACCCACAGTGATGTTAGGGGGGGACTCCAGAATTTTGACCCATTTACAGTGAAGGAACAGCGATATGTTTCCAAGCCAGGATGGCGAGTGACTTGAACGGGAACTTCCAGGTGGTGGTGTTCCCATCTATCTGCTATCCATGTCCTTCTAAATGGTAGCGGTCATTGGTTTGGTAGGTGCTGCCTAAGGAACCTTGGTGAATTCCTGCAGGGCATCTTGTAGATGGTACACACTGTTGCTAGCATGCATCAGTGGTGGAGGGAGTGAGTGTTTGTGGATGTGGTGCCAATCAAGTGGGCTGCTTTGTCCTGGATGGTGTCAAGCTTCTTGAATGTTGTTGGAGCTGCACTCATCCAGGTAAGTGGAGAGTATTCCATCACACTCTTAACTTGCAGGTGGTGGACAGGCTTTGGGGAGTCAGGAGGTGAGTTACTCTCCACAAGATTCCTCGCCTCTGAGCTGTTCTTGTAGCCACAGTATTTATATGACTAGTCCAAGTTCAGTTTCTGGTCAATGGTAACCTCCAGGATGTTGATAGTGGGAGATTCAGTGATGGTAATGGCATTAAATGTCAACGGGTGATGGTTACACTCTCACTGGTTGGAGACGGTCATTGTCTGGCACTAGTGTTATTTTGAATGTTATGGTTGAATCTGCTTCCACCACCTAGCACTCATTATAAACACATTTCTCTGAACCTTCTCTACCCTAAGGGGAAAAAACCCTCATTTCTCTTGTCCATCCACTTACTCCTTCATCCCTGGTACCACTATAAATAATCTCCATGGCGCCCTCTCTAAGTTCTTCATATCCTTCCAACAGTTTGTGACCCAGAATTGTGTGCAACACTCCAGCTGAGGCTGAATCAGTACTTTTTTTTCAAAGGACTAACATAACCTCCCTGCTAATGTATTCTCTGCCTCTATTAATGGAGCCAAGGATCCGACATGTACTTTTAACAGCTTTTGTGAACTTGCTTTGACACCTTCAATGTTTTGTGTACATACACCCCCAGATCTCTCTCTTCCTGCATCCTCTTTATAACTGTGCCATTCATTTTGGATTGCCCCTCCTCATCCTTCCTTCCAAAATGAATCACTTCACCTTTATTTGGACTGTCTTTGTTTGATGAACAGCCACACTAACCCCCGTCCTCTTCCACCCCTCCACATGACTCAGAACTGCAGGATGTGCAACTGATGAGGGCCAATCTCAATTTTAAAAGAGTGATTAAGACCACAGCTGCACTTGTTTGCATTTTCTGTGGATAGTTTACAAGCGCAGGGTGTCTGGAGGTTAAAAAATCAGGGTCATTGGTTTTCGTTGACTGAATTAGTGAGTCATTTGTGCATCAATGTGTTGGCACTCTCTCTCTCTCTCTCCCTCTCTCATTATCCCAGGCCCCTGTGCAACTCATCAGAAGGCAAGTGTATAGGAGGTATCAAAGAAGCCTTGGTGAGTTCCTGCGGTGCACCTTGTAGATGGTTCACACTGCTGCCGCTGTGCATCACTGGTGGAGAGAGTGAATGGTTGGGATGCCAATCAAGTGGGGCTGCTTTGTCCTGGATGGTGTCGAGCTTCTTGAGTATTGTGGGAGCTGCACTCATCCAGGCAAATGGGGAGTATTCCATCACACTCCTGACTTGTGCCTTGTAGATGGTGGACAGGCTTTAGGGAGTCAGGAGGTGAGTTACTCAATGCAGGATTCCTAGCATCTGACCTGTTCATGTAGCCACAGTATTTATATGGCTTGTCCAATTCAGTTTCTGCACAATGGTAACGCTCAGAGTTTAGGGGCTGTGGCCTTCAGGTTCCACTTAAGCATCAGAAGAAGCCAATGAGGCCTTGGTTTAACAACTATCCAAGGACAGCTAGATCTGACCTGGTAAATGCGGGCTCACTCTTGAGTTTTAAGAATAATTTGGATAGATACATGGATGGGAGAGGTCTGGAGGGTTATAGACTGGGTGCAGGTCAATGGGACTAGCGGATTAATATTTCAGCACAGACTAGAAGGGCCGAATGGCCTGTTTACTGTGCTGTAGTGTTCTATGGTCCTATGGACAGCTCTTCAGACAATGCTGCACTCCATCTTCACTTCACTGGAATGTCAGTTCAGGTTTTGAGTTCAAACTTTAGGATGGGATTCAAGATAAAGGTTGAGGTTAATGGAGGGTCAAAGGGCATCTAGGACAGCTTATTTGGAGTTCAAAGAAAGAAACAAAGGCTTGCATTTATATAGCACCTCTCAAGCCCTTGGGACAGCCAATGAAGAACTTTGGAAGTGTAGTCACTGCTGTCGTGTCAGAAATGCAGCAGCCAATTTGCTCACAGCAAGCTCCCACAAACAGCAATGAGGCAAAGCCTGTTTGTCCGTTGAAGTGACGTTGTTTGAGGGTTAAATGCAGGCCCCTCCAGGATCACAGGGAGAATTATCCTGCTTTATTTTCAGATAAGGCCATGGGATCTTTCTGTCCAACCAAGAGGGCACTTGAAACCATGAGAACCATGGCACCTGACATGCAGACTTCACTGTGGCCCAGCCTGTGACAGATGGGTCTCCCCGGCTTATTTCCAAAGCCCACCCCTTCTCCTGAAGATTAATGGGATGCCTCGGCACTGGTCTGGGTGGAAAGAGATGCAACCCACAGCCAAACAAAGGTCTTGGGGCCACGGTTAGGCCTAGACTTTCTGGCACAGAGGCAAAAGCACCGGTTTCACAACCTTGTCAACTCGACCACCCTCAGCCTTGTCCAATTCACAGGGAATATGCTGCAGCTATTTTTATAGTGATCCTTACACATTTCAGAAACCCCAATAGGAAGTGACTCTGACCCATCGCCCACAGAACTGAAACCTAACACATCTGAAAGTGTTGTGAGAATTTTTTTTAAGGGCGGTCCCCAAATTCCGGCTCACAGTTCAGCTGCAATGTACTTAAAGTACAGCATCTTGCAATAGTTGTGAGTTGAGGGAACGATGATTATTAATGGCTGTTGAACTTGATCCAGCTGCAAGAGGACTGCAGCTGCTTTAGGTTGAACGCTCGGTACACAGCAGGCTGTGCGGTGGGCCATGTATGTGAGAGTGTGCATTTGGATGTGTGTGTACGTGTGTGTGTGTGTGACTCTGTATGTGTGCGGGTGTGTGAGTTTGGGTGTGACGGTGTGTAACTGTGTGTGTCTATATATGTGAAAGTGTGTGTAAGTGCGTGTGTGTGTGTGTGAATGTATGTGTGTGCGTGTGTGACTGTGTAACGATGTGTGTGTGTGTGTGTGTGTGTGTATGTGTGTGAGAGTGACACCGTGTGTGTGTGTGTGTGTGTGTGTGTGTGTACATGTGCCTGTGTTTGTGTCTCACACGTGTTTGGCTGAATTTGGATCAAAGTTCCTTTCTTGGAACCATACTGTGGGGTTAATTGCCCACTAAGCTTTCAGGAGAACATGGTGCCATCTTGATGTGTGAAGGCAAGCAAGCATGGGGTGTGCACACAGAATGGAGATGAACTCCAGGGCACATCTGGATGCAGAGCCTGTGACTGCTCATGATACCGGGCCAGAATATAGAATCACACCGAGCGAGTCCACTCGAATTGTGAGGAAGACAAATCCGGCTTCGAGCGCTCCAAACTCGAATTGTGCCGGGTGTGAGGTTGGGCTGCCAACCTTCTAGGAATGTTCTGGAGCGTTCAGGAGTTAACGATCAATCTCCAGGACATTGCTGCGAGAAAATAAACTCAGGGACCAAGCTCACAGGACCATTAAAAAAACTGTGTTTCATTTCACATCTGTTTTAGTTATGAAGATATTGGAGGCAGGACAAAAAGGTTGTTTGACTGACAGTCACAAATCTTCCAAAAGGATAAGGAGGGTATTTGCACTTTCCAATTGGCTGTAGGGAGGCGCTAGAAGATGGATGTGTCAGGAGGCCAATGGCGGGAGCTTGACAGCGGCGTAATTGGAGAGGGAAGGTCCTGGGTTGGTACAAACTGCGATTAATATGAGGAAATGAAGTAGGAGTTTCACACAGGAAATGGCCCAGAATCTTATTATGCAGTGGAATATGATTATCCCATATTATACTGATCCTAATATATTAAACAAGACTGCTGACAATACTGGCTTTATAAACATTCACTCCCTCTACCACCGACACACAGTGGGAGTCCAATCTACAAGATGCACTGCAGTAACTCACCAAGGCTTCTTGGACAGCACCTTCCAAACCCATGACCTCTACCACCTAGAAGGACGAAGGTAGCAGACACATGGGAACACCACCGCCTAGAAATTCCCCTCCAAGCCACACACCATCCTGACTTGGAAATATATCGCCGTTCCTTCACCATTGCTGGAACTCCCTCCCTAACAGCACTGTGGGTGTACCTACACCACAGGGACTGCAGCGGTTCAAGAAGGCAGCTCACCACCACCGTCTCAAGGGCAATTAGGGATGGGCAACAAATGCTGGCCCAGCCAGCGACACCCACATATCAATATTGAAAAAGAAATTGTATATATGTGCGATGAGAGAGGGTGCACTGCTGAAAGGGTTAAGTGAATAGAACGTAAGTGAGATTCTTAAATGTTTAAGTGAATGGCAACCCTAATGCAGAGAGAGATAGATGGAATTGTTGGCTCGCAGCCCTGATCGTAAACAGAGCTCTGACCAGCAACACTGAGACTATCTTTCATGACCTGACTGTAATGGTGAAGCTCGGAGACCTTTGCCAGCCAGTGCAGAAAGGAGGTAGCCTATTGCTGAGGTACCTGGAGCCGTTCCATTATTGAATCACCATTGAGGCCCATGTGTAGGAGCCATATGGAGAGCAGATGTCCTATGAGTCATGCATTGTAAGGCTGAATTGAAAAGGGGTTATAGTGAGGTTTTGTTCTTGCGTTCAACAGGAATATGATCATCTTAAGGGAGGCCTACAATAAGCATCAGTATTGAAATTACCATGACAACCCCTCCCAATCCCTTAAGGTATCCATCAGGTTTGTTTACAGGTAAAGACTAAAACCCTGGATAAAACCTTTCTTTCAACACGTCACGATGTTCATGCACCTCATGCCTAAAAATAGTTGACCTCAACCTACTTTGGCAGACTTAGTGCTGCACAGTTAGTGAAGCTGTGGGACCTCATCAATCTACCCTGTGTAGACAAGTATGTTGGTGTTTCTCCAGAACAAAGTGTTGTATACAGGGTATAAGTAAAGGGCATCCCACGTAAAGAAGAACTTTAAACAGTGAGGTAAGCACTGAGTGCAGTAAGTGCTACCATCTGGACTGGGCCCTAAGTCAATATTTATTTTACATAAATTGACCATTCCTTCATCATCGCTGGATCAAAATCCTGGAACTCCCTCCCTAACAGCACTGTGGGTGTACCTACACCACATGGACTGCAGCGGTTCAAGAAGGCAGCTCCACCACCAACTTCTCAAGGGCAATTAAGGGTTTTGCAATTAGTAACAGTCTTGCCAGCGAAGTATAGACAGGGAGAGAGAGAGAGAGAGGGAGAGAGATGACAGTCTGCATTGGGCAAAGTGTTAAGTGAATAAAGGACTGAATCTGTTTGGGTTATCCCTCATAGCCCTCTGTACGTGCTCAACCACATTTATCAGCCAATCCTGTCTAAGACTGGATCGAGGTCACATTCCTAGGGTGCCTATTCTAATCACCGCGTCACACGGCAGGAGAGATTTCTGGATGAAACGACACACTTTGGCTTCCTCTCTAACAAAGTCCAGCCTCAGCAACATCCTTATCTTTTCCTTATGAATTTGCTGTCAGAATATGGGCAAACCATGATTATTGCCCAGTTCAAGTTGCCCAGGGGCTGTTAAGTGTCAGTCGTAGAGGGTGGAATCTTAGGCCCCCCCCCCAACACCCCCACCCCCACAGCGATTTTGGTGGCAGGGGTGGGGGATTTAATCAGGCGGGAGGAGGCCTGATTGAGTTTGGGGAGGGAAGGTTCGCAGGCAGCCTCCCAACCTCGGTGCCAATTGAGGCCCTTAAGTGGCAATTTATGCATGCACTGTGTGGAACATGACCAGAAAACCCACTTGCATTCACTTGTGATCTCCCAGGGAGACAGGAGCCCTCATTCGAAGACACTAAGTGCCTGATTGAGGGACCTGGCATCAGGAACAGGGAGAAGACCACTGAAACCCCACCACACTGCCCTGGTTCTTCACCCCTCTCCCTCCCTGCACTCCCACAACAACCTCGCTACAGCCCCAACCCTGCCATCCCCCCTCCCCCAACCTCTGCCCCCCACAGCCATCAGGGTTGGATTCTGTCTTGTTGAAAATGGTCATTGCCTGGCACTTGTGTAGAGTGAATGTTACTCACCACTTGCCAGCCCTAGCCTGGATATTGTCCAGGTCTTGCTGCATTTGGACATGGACTGCTTCAGTATCTGAGGAATCCAGTTATTCCAGTCGTTTTGACCAGGAATTCTTTTACACTCCCCTTATCTTTTCATTATTCATGGGAAGTGAGCATTACTGTCCAGGTGGACATTTCCCATTGATGTACAATCTACCCACCCATTTAATCTCCTCTCTCAGCCCCATGTACACTCACCCCTATCGCAGACTCGACCCACCCATTTAATCTCCTCTCTCAGCTCCATGTACACTCACCCCTATCACAGACTCTACCCACCCATTTAATCTCCTCTCTCAGCCCCATGTACACTCGCCTCTATCACAGACTCTACCCACCCATTTAATCTCCTCTCTCAGCCCCATGTACACTCACCCCTATCACAGACTCTACCCACCCGCTTAATCTCCTCTCTCAGCCCCATGTACACTCACCCGTCACAGACTCTACCCACCCATTTAATCTCCTCGCACAGCCCCATGTATACTCGCCTCTATCACAGACTCTACCCACCCATTTAATCTCCTCGCACAGCCCCATGTACACTCACCCCTATCGCAGACTCTACCCACCCATTTACTCTCCTCTCTCAGCCCCATGTACACTCACCCCTATCACAGACTCTACCCACCCATTTAATCTCCTCGCACAGCCCCATGTACACTCACCCCTATCACAGACTCTACCCACCTATTTAATCTCCTCGCACAGCCCCATGTACACTCACCCCTATCACAGACTCTACCCACCCATTTAATCTCCTCGCACAGCCCCACGTACACTCGCCCCTATCGCAGACTCTACCCACCCATTTACTCTCCTCTCTCAGCCCCATGTACACTCACCCCTATCACAGACTCTACCCACCCATTTAATCTCCTCGCACAGCCCCATGTACACTCACCCCATCACAGACTCTACCCACCCATTTAATCTCCTCGCACAGCCCCATGTATACTCACCCCTATCACAGACTCTACCCACCCATTTAATCTCCTCACACAGCCCCATGTACACTCACCCCTATCACAGACTCCACCCACCCATTTAATCTCCTCGCACAGCCCCATGTACACTCACCCCTATCACAGACTCTACCCACCCATTTAATCTCCTCGCACAGCCCCACGTACACTCGCCCCTATCGCAGACTCTACCCACCCATTTACTCTCCTCTCTCAGCCCCATGTACACTCACCCCTATCACAGACTCTACCCACCCATTTAATCTCCTCGCACAGCCCCATGTACACTCACCCCTATCACAGACTCTACCCACCCATTTAATCTCCTCGCACAGCCCCATGTATACTCACCCCTATCACAGACTCTACCCACCCATTTACTCTCCTCGCACAGCCCCATGTACACTCGCCTCTATCACAGACCCTACCCACCCATTTAATCTCCTCTCTCAGCCCCATGTACACTCACCCCATCGCAGACTCTACCAACCCATTTACTCTCCTCTCTCAGCCCCATGTACACTCACCCCTATCACAGACTCTACCCACCCATTTACTCTCCTCTCTCAGCCCCATGTGTACTCGCCCCTATCACAGATTCTACCCACCCATTTACTCTCCTCTCTCAGCCCCATGTATACTCACTCTGCTTCTTTTCAGAAATGTATTTGTGCAACTTAAAATTATTTGTATATGTACAAACAAACACACAAAAGTGATGGGCAGGAAAAGATTAGTTGGTTCATCAAGCCCACCCCACACTCATGACTCTAATACTTCTAACTACCCTAACAACCACTAGACCTAACCCCTCCCCTGCCCATCCCCCACACCCACACCCATGTGATCTCCTAGAAAACACAAATAATTAGAGAACCTATTGACTACTAACTCTAATACTGGTATAGCAGCGTTATATCTAATACTGGTATAGCAGCGTTATATCTAATACTGGTATAGCAGCGTTATATCTAATGCTGGAACAGCAGCATTATATCTTTACCCTTTCTGCATTCGTTGGCCATCAAAACCACCACAGAAAGGATCCAATTGCTCAATAGCTTCTGCAGGTACTTCTATTTGCCAGAGCTGAATGACGCATTGTTTAAAGTCTCACCTCCAAGGTTAATACCAACCTGTGATAGCCTTGCCTTCACTGGTCATTCCTGCAATTTCATTAAGGCCCCAGGTTGTGGGTATTGAAGAGTGACATGCAGTGTCTGGGCACCTTGACATTGCCTGACTTCAATATTTCCCACACTTAGAGATTATGCAATAATAGAACATGGAAAGTCAGCAAAGCCCTAAAATATTCGCCACCAACAGAATGCTGCTGTCGAGCCAAAAAGGCTTTCTGCCTATCACACAAATGAGTAATGTGGTATATGATTTTCAGTGCCAGTGTGATGATGCCAGGTATGTAGGCCATACATTCCAAAGACAGGCAGATCATATCAAACGGTATGTCCCAGTCGCTACTCGCAATGGGCAGGGTGCAGACCCTTCCCAAACAGCCCGTGTTTGCAAAGCTCAGAACACAGAGTCCAACGTTAGATGTGATTCTGTGATTGGACAACATTTGCTAAACAGTCCTGAGTGTGCTGAGAATTACACTGACAGCTAATTTACCATTATCAGTTGGGCTCGCAGTGTGGTTCATTTACACGTACTGGAATCTATATATATTAATACACAGGGTCCTGTTCTTTGCAGGCAGAAAGTACATGTCCACACATTGCGCTTGTTTCAACTAAACAACATAAATGACAGCCATTTGCTGGTTCATTCCCCAGGACAATGTCAAGAACAATCAGAGCCATGCTGCCTGGCTTAAATTTCAAACAATGTTTGGCAGTTAACTGTCAGTCACCATCAACTGGTGCATTCCCCATGGAAATTCTTCTACCAATCAGAGTCCACTTGCCAACCAATCAACACTCTCTTCTCATACAATCTAAATATGTTATTTCCCCTGACTGGTATTTTCTTGTGAATTGTCTTGATGAGTGCAAGATGAAAAGCTTTGACAAAAAGTGTCTCTTTTTTCAGCAATACTCAAGTTCTGTACTACCAAACAACTAGACATTGAACATATTACACAAACATCCACAAACAATATATCACACCTCACAGAATCACACAGTACACATATCAGAGGACAAAATTTCACATATCACGGAACATATGCCACAGAATAACATATCACACTCATCATAGAATAATATTTCACAGAATAGTACATTGTACGTATCATGGAACAATATATCACACCTCACCAAATCATGTATTACATATATCAGAGAACAATATTTCACATATCACAGAACAATATGTCAAACTCATCACAGAATAATATTTCACATAATAATATATCACACACATCATGGAACAATATATCCCATAAACCACAGAACAATATATCATGCACATCATAGAACAATATATAGCAGAACAATATATCACAGATATTTGAGCAATATATCATAGACATCACAGAACAATACTTCACACACCACAGTACAGTATTTCACAGAACAACCTGTTAGATATACAGGACAATATATAACACAAGTCTCAGAACAATATATCAAACACACCTCCAAAGATTATATAACTAGCATCTGGATATTTAGAATAACATATGGTCTTTGGTGGTCCAGACCACAACTCTGTGGGACCTTGCCATGTGCAAATGATCTGACACGTTTCGAACATTGCAACAATGACTGCACTTCAAAGAACGCACCTTATTACATATAAAGTATTTTCACTCGTCCTGAAGTCAAGAGAGACATTGGCCGGAATTTCATGGCCCCCTCGCAGTGGGGATGGGTTGTAAAATGCGGCGAGCCATTCTAAACTGCATTGAATTTAGCGGGAACATAAAATCCCACTGCCATAAAATTCCACCCATTATATAAATCTTTCTTTCTTACTTCCTTACTTTTCCTCTTACTAAACCTGGATAGCAAGCGGTCAAAGCAGTGAGAGAGACAGAGAGAGAGAGAAAGGCCCTGTAAAACTATCAGTCTGAACGATTGGGGATGAGGAATAAAGGAATCTAGGGAGACAGATGAACAAATGATTAAAAGCAGCATCAATTACAAATGTTAACAAAGCACTGGGATTCATTCCTAGAGACACAGAATTGAAAAGTAGTGAGGTTATGTCAAACAGCTCAGGTAGCCACAGCCACCACCTTCTCAAGGGCAGTTAGGGGTAGACAATAAATGCCGGCCTTGTCAGTGACATTCACATCCCAAGAAAGAATTTAAAAAGCCAAAGGTGTAAGAGTCTAGTCTCTGTACTATGAAAAGGATATAAAAGTGCTTAAGAAAGTACAAGAGAATTTTATATAAGGATGGCATCAGGACTGAGAGATTATAACTACATGGAAAGATTTAGAGGTGACCTGATGGAGGTCTTTAAAACTGTGGATGGCTTGGACAGGGTCAAATGCTTGTGGGACAACCTAAACTAGGGGCCATCAACACAAGATAATGACTTATAAATGCAGGAGGCACATGAGGAGGAATGTAGCTCATACGTGGACATCACTTATCACAGGAAGTCACTGAGACAAAGAGCGTAGATGCCCTCACAAGGAGATGAAATAAGCCCATGAGAGAAAAGGGTTTCGAAAGGAATATGGAGGGCTGAGATGAGATGGAGTGGGAGGAGACTCAAGTGATGTATAAGCATTTCATAAATGGATTGGTCTGAATAGCCTATTTCTGTGCCATACATTCGAAGTAATTCGATGTAACCCTGTGACTGATTCAGCTCACCGCTTGGCAAACTCCAAGTAGGTCCATCAAAATCAAAGTGGACCTCTTACCTTTGACCTCTTACCTTTTCCGTTTTGCATTCAATAGGTTCAGCTGAAGTACAACAGGAAGTCTAAAATAGGAAAAGGGTAGCTTTTTATTTCTTTGCTTAAACAAAAAAAAAACAGAATAGGTTAGTTTGGATGGCGTGTTTGCTGACTTCATTCCTAAATCAACTGGTGAGGATTGGAGAGTGGGCTTCCATTCCTTGAGGAAATAATAAAGGTGTTTTCTTTAGAACAAACGCCTGACTGAGTCTTCAGTCCTGCTCTGAATAATTCACCACCTTAAGCCAAAATGACTTACTCAACATGAAATTTTACAAACCACAAGAACTTCATGAACTGTTCAGGCAATTTTCTACCCAAAACTTGACAGTCAGGGTGGAGTGAAATGCCTCCAAATGTTACCTTCAGGGAACACACCTACAGGATGCGGGGGGTGGGGGTGGGGGTCTGGGGGAGCGGTGAGAGAGGGCAAAAATTAGACCAGGCTGTGGAGGTGTGGTTCAATCCCTTCGTTAAAGTCACATATTCTGCCCTGATTTTTCTACAATATATTATCATGAAATCTCGCAGCAAAGAAGGAAGCAACTAAGCTCACCGAACCTCTGTTGGTTCTTTCGAAGAGCTATCAGGGCCACTCAGCTCCTGACCTCATTACAGCCTTGGACTAAACACAGACAAAAGAGCTGAACTCCCAAGGTGAGGTGAGAGTGACTGCCCTTGACATCAAGGCCACATCTGACCGAATGTGGCATCAAGGAGCCCCAACAAAACTGGAGTCAATGGGAATCAGGGTCATACCTAGCACAAAGGAAGATGGTTGTGGTTGTTGGAGGTCAGTGATCTCAGTTCCAGGACATCACTGCAGGAGTTCCCCAGGGTAGTGTCCTCAGCCCAACCGTCTTCAGCTGCTTCATCAATGACCTTTCTTCCATCATAAGGTCAGAAGTGGGGATGTTCGCTGATGATTGCACAATGTCAGGATCATTCCTGACTCCTGAGATACTGAAGCAGTCCGTGTCCATATGCAGCAAGACGTGGACAATTTCCAGGCTTGGACTGATAAGTGGCAAGTAACATTTACATCACATGAGTGACAGGCAATGACCATCTCCAACAAAGAGAATCTAACCATTGCCCCTTGACCTTCAATGGCATTGCCATTACTGAATTCCCCACTATCAACATTCTGGGGGTTACCATTGACCAGAAACTGAACTGGACCAGCTATATAAGTACTTGGCTACACGAGCAGGTCAGAGGCTGTGAATTCTGCAGCAAGTAACCCACCTCCTGACTCCCCAAAGCCTGTCCACCATCTTCAAGGTACAAGTCAGGAGTGTGATGGAATATTCCCAACTTGCCTGGACGAGTGCAGCTCCAACAACACTTAAGAAGCTTGACACCACCAAGGACAAAGCAGCCCATTTGATTGGCACCCCATCCACAGACATTCACTCCTTCCATAACCGATATACAGTAGCAGCAGTGTATACCATTTACAAGATGCACTGCAGGAATTCACCGAGACTCCTTCGACAGTACCTTCCAATCCCAAAACCTCTACCGTCTAGAAGGACAAGGGCAGCAGATAGATGGGAACATCACCACTTGCAAGTTATCTCCAAGTCAGTCCTGCAGTCAGCATTGCAGTGAAGCAGCCCGGGAAGCGTGTCCTGCAGTCAGCATCACGGTGAAACAGCCCGGGAAGAGTGTCCTGCAGTCAGCATCGTGGTGAAGCAGCCCGGGAAGAGTGTCCTGCAGTCAGCATCACGGTGAAGCAGCCTGGTAAGAGTGTCCTGCAGTCAGCATCGCAGTGAAGCAGCCCGGGAAGCGTGTCCTGCAGTCAGCATCGTGATGAAGCAGCCCGGGAAGAGTGTCCTGCAGTCAGCATCACGGTGAAGCAGCCTGGTAAGAGTGTCCTGCAGTCAGCATCGCAGTGAAGCAGCCCGGGAAGAGTGTCCTGCAGTCAGCATCGTGATGAAGCAGCCTGGGAATAGTGTTCTGCAGTCAGCATCACGGTGAAGCAGTCACTTCAAAAAGTGACGTCAATACAAAGGTGAGAGCTGATAGGTGAGTAGTGGGTAAGAATGGGGTTTTTTTCAACTAGAGCCATGGCAGAGCAGCTCAGTCCTGTGTTATGTACCGCCTGCAACATGTGGGAAGTCCTAGACACTCCTTGCGCTCTGACTGACCACAGGAAGTGCCACCAGCTGCAGCTACTTGAGCTCTGAGTTTCGGAGTTTGAGTGGCAGCTGGAGGCACTGAGGTGCATCCGCGAGGCTGAGAGTTTTGAGGATAGCACGTTTTTAGACACGGTCACCCCACAGCTTACGGAAGTGCAGACAGAAAGGGAGTGGGTGACCATCAGTCAGAAGAAAGGTTGGTAGTCAGGAAATCCCCAGGGTGTATTTCACTCGAGAACCGTATTTCTGTGTTGGAAAGCGGTGAGAGTGACGGTTCCTCTGAGGAGTGCAGCCGCGCTCACGGCACTGTGAGTGGCTCAGCTGCACAGCGGGGGGGGAGGAAGAAGAGGAGAAGAGCAATAGTGGTAGAAGACTCGATAGTAAGGGGAACAGACAGGCATTTCTGCGGCCGTGGACGTGACTCCAGGAAGGTATGTTGCCTTCCTGGTGCCAGGGTCAAGGTTGTCACTGAACGGCTGCAGGGTATTCTAAAAGGGGAGGGCAAACAGACAGAGATCGTGGTACATTTTGGTACCAGTGCCATAGGTAGAAAGAGGGATGAGGTCCTGCAAGCAGAATTTAGGGAGCTAGGAAACAGATTAAAAAACAGGACCTCAAAGGTAGTCATCTCTGGATTACTTCTGGTGCTACGCGCTAGTGAGTATAGAAATAGGAGGTTAGTCCAGATGAATGTGTGACTGGAGAGATGGTGCAGAAGGGAGGGCTTTAGATTTCTGGGACATTGGGACTGTTTCTGGGGGTGGTGGGACCTGTACAAGGCAGACGGGTTGCACCTGAACCGGAATGGGACCAACATCCTTGCGGGGAGGATTGCTAGTGCTGTTGGGAAGGGTTTAAATTAACTTGGCAGGGGGATGGGATCCTGAGAGGAGGCCCAGCAGGGGGAGATGCACAGCCAAAATTAGAAGAGAGAGCAAGTGAGTCTGGAAGGCATAGAAATTATAAGCCAGTTAAGGCACAAGAGAGCTTGGCAAGGTTGGATGATATTTATTTTAATGCAAGGAATCTGACGAATAAGGCAGATAAGTTGAGGGCACAAGTTAACACATGGAAGTATGATGTCATTGCTGTCACAGAGACATGGTTGAGAGAGGAGCAGGATTGGCAGCTCAATGTTCCATAATATAGGGTCTTCAGGCGAGACAGAGAAGGAGGTAAAAGAGGAGGGGGGTATCACAATATTGATCAAGGAATCAATTACAGCAGTAAGGAGGGATGACACCTTAGAAGACTCCTCAAATGAAGCCATATTGGTAGAACTGAAAAACAAAAAAGGAGCAATCACATTGCTGGGAGTGTACTATAGGCCCCCAAACAGAGAGAAATAAAAGATCAGATATGATTTGGCCAGAGTAGACTGGGAGCAACTACTTTTAGGCAAATCTGAGTCAGAGCAGTGGGACTCATTTATGAAGGAAATAGGAAGAGTACAGGGCCAACATATTCCAGTAAAGACAAAGGGTGGGACCAATAAATCCAGGGAACCCTGGATGTCGAGGGATATACAGGATTGGATAAAAGGGAAAAGGGAGGCTTATGGCAGATACCGAGGGCTCAAAACAGCGGAAGCCCTAGAGGAGTATAGAATGTGTAGGGGGGAACTTAAAAAGGAAATTAAGAGAGCAGAAAGGGGGCATGAGAAACCATTGGCGGGTAAAATAAAGGAACATCTAAAATTATTTTACAGGTACATTAAGAGTAAGAGGGTAACTAGGGAAAGAGTAGGGCCCATTAAGGACCATAGTGGTAATTTGCATGTGGAGCTGGAAGACATAGGTAAGGTTTTAAATGAATACTTTGTCTCGGTGTTCACAAGTGAGAGGGAGGACGTGGATATGGAAATCAGGCAGAAGGACTGTAATATAATTAAAGAAATTAGCATAGAAAGGGAGGGGGTTCTAAGTGGTCTGGCAGGCTTAAAAGTAGATAAATCTCCAGGCCCAGCTGAAATGTATCCCAGGCTGTTGAGTGGTGCAAGGGAGGAGATAGCAGGGTGCTGGCAATAAGGTAACGAAAGTAAGAGCCCATGGGATCCAAGGCACTTTGGAAAATTGGATCTAGAATTGGCTGAGTGGCAGGAAGCAGAGGGTGATGGTGGATGGGTGTTTTTGTGACTGGATGTCTGTGTCCAATGGGGTTCCACAGGGATCGGTGTTGGATCCCTTGCTGTTTGTGGTGTATATAAACGATTTAGACTTGAATGTAGGAGGGTTGATCAGCAAGTTCACGGATAACACGAAAATTGGTGGGGTGGTAAATAGTGAGGAGGATAGCCTTAGATTAAAGAAGGATATAGACGGGCTGATCAGATGGGTTGATCAGTGGCAAATGGAATTTAATCTGGATAAGTGTGAGGTGATGCACTTGGGCAGGACAAACAAGGCTCAGTAATACACAATGAATGATGGGACCCTGGAAAGTACCAAGGATCAGAGGGACCTTGGTGTGCATGTCCACTGGTCCCTTAAGGTAGTGGGACAGGTAGATAAGGTGGTTAAGAAGGCACATGGGATACTTGCCTTTATTAGCCAAGGCATAGAATATAAGAGCAGGGAGTTTATGCTGGAACTGTATAAAATGCTGGTTAGGCCACAGCTAGAATATTGCGTGCAGTTCTGAAACCCGCATTATAGGAAGGATGTGATTGCACTAGAGAGAGAGCAGAGGAGATTTACCAGGATGTTGCCTGGGCTGGAGAGTTTTAGTTATGAGGAGAGATTGGATGGACTGGGGTTATTTTCCCTGGAGCAGAGGAGATTGAGGGGGGGCATGACAGAGGTGTATAAAATTATGAGAGGCGTAGATAGGGTAGACAGGAAGGAGCTTTTCCCCTTGGTGGAGGGATCAGTAATCAGGGGGCATAGATTTAAGGTAAGGGGCAGGAGGCTTAGAGGGGATGTGAGGATGAATTTTTTCACCCAGAGGGTGGTGGGAATCTGGAACTTACTGCCTGAAAGGGTGGTAAAGGCAGAAACCCTCACAACATTGAAGAAGTATTTAGATGTGCACTTGCGATGCCATGACATACAAGGCTATGGGCCTAGTGCTGGAAAATGGGATTAGAAACCCTTTACAAACCCTTCATCCCAACATAAAAACTTGCTGCGTAAAGAAATCTCTTCTCATCTCTCCCTGGCCCTTCTGTTAATTATCTTAAATTTGAGTCTTCTGGTCACTGGTCCCACTGCCAATGGGGACCATTTCTTCCTAATGCTTGACACACAGAGCCACAAGTTCAGGAAGAGGTGATTCAGCCCCTCGAGCTTGTTCCACCATTTCATGGGAAGATGACTGATGAGTTTGAACACGTCGATGAAATCGCCCCAAATCCTTCAAAACAATCCCAACTTCTCCAATCTCTTCTGCACACTTTCTGAGACCTGCTTCCTCAAGGGTGGTGCCCAGATTTGGATACGATACTCCAGCTGAGGCCCAACAATGAATTTTATTACAAATTACAGTTAAATAGCAAAATTTATAACAATTTGGAAAGCAGGGTTGGCTGGAGTGCAAGTGTTTTTCTCCAGTGTGTGCTGAATTCACACAGTCCCACTGGTCGTATAACGGTGTTATTAGAGTTCACAGAAAGGAAGGAGCGTTTGTATTTATAAATCACCTTTCTTGATCTCAGCCCATTTCATAGCGGTTTACAGCTTTAACGTGTAGTCAGATAATGGTCAGAATGCCTGTTTTAGTAATGTCGTTACTGGCAGAAATATTGCCCAGAGGGAGGACCACCCTGAACTTCTTCAAATAGTGCCGAGGGATCTTTCGCACCTATGTCAGAGTGCAATCAGAGCCTCGGTTTAACATCTGATAGACACACTTTCAACAACAAAAACAGAATTACCTGGAAAAACTCAACAGGTCTGGCAGCATCGGCGGAGAAGAAAAGAGTTGACGTTTCGAGTCCTCATGACCCTTCGACAGAACTTTCAACAATGCCGCACTCCCTCAATATTGCACGGGGAATGTCAGCCTGGATTGTTACCCCCAACAGTGCAGCACTCGATCAGTACTGCACTGGGAATACAAACCAGGATTGTGTCATCTCCGACAGTGCAGCACTCCATCAGTACTGCACTGGGAGAGTAAGCTTTAGCTTTGTGCTCAAGTCTCTGAAATAAGATTTGAACCCACAACTTTCTGACATAACATGCAAGAGTGTTATTCACTGAACTGCAGCTGGTACCTGGGCACACCGGCCGTGTCCATCATAAATGTGGGCACTGAAATTTATGATGGGAAGTAGAAACAAAAAAAAGTAGAGTAAAAAAGATCAGCTTTGGGAAGTAAGGTTTTGCAGGCAGAAACTGTATATGGGGCAGAATAAGAGGAGCTTTACTCTATCTAACCCCGTGCTGTACCTGCCCTGGGAGTGTTTGATGGGACAGTGTAGAGAGAGCTTTACTCTGTATCTAACCCCGTGCTGTACCTGTCCTGGGAGTGTTTGATGGGTCAGTGTAGAGAGAGCTTTACTCTGTATCTAACCCGTACTGTACCTGTCCTAGGAGTGTTTGATGGGATAGTGTAGAGGGAGCTTTACTCTATCTAACCCCGTGCTGTACCTGTCCTGGGAGTGTTTGATGGGGACAGTGTAGAAGGAGCTTTACTCTGTATCTAACCCCGTGCTGTACCTGTCCTGGGAGTGTTTGATGTTGGAGTTTTGTACTTTTTTTAACTTGGTCAAATACAGAGGGAAAGGAGAAAGGATTAACTGCTTCTCTGGAACAATGTGGTTTAAGTTAACCTGAAACGAGCCCTCAGCTGCACCAGTTGCAGTTTTTCCAACCTTCACGCCAGCCACCCTGCAGCCATGCCAATTTCTAGCCAATTAGTGCTTCGTTATGTAGCAATTATGGTGCCCAAACTCACTAAGAAATCCCTTGAGTCTGTCCCAAATGAATTTCAAATGGGGCCCTTAGCTCAGAGAGATGAGGCGCTCACCTCAAAAGTTAGTGCATAAAATGTTTTATACTGTTTGACAACTCCATCCCCTGCTTTCAAACATGTCCTGGCACCTCATATGGTAACTGCTGAGTTTGAGTGCAAACACTCAGCTCTGAGGTTTACTGGCAGCTGTATTGTAGATTCTTTTGTTCCTTTATTATATTCAGTTTTGGTTTGCTCTTTTGGCAACAGAGCCTGTTTTTTTTTCTCGAAATGTTTCACATTGTCTAAAAGCACGTTCTATGGATGCCAGATTGTGTTAACATTGCTACTGTTAAAAGGAAGAAAAACCAATATGTCATTAACAAGGAGTGGGAGAGGCCCAAGCCCAGTCTGGCCAGGCATCACTCTGGTATCCCTTGAAATATCTCTGCAATGTACGCTGTGGGATATGATGGATATAATCGTTTCACATGTTTGAATCAAATTCCATTCTTGAGGAATTTCTGGAGCTGCCGGCCCTTTCCTTTTATTCACGGGATGTGAGCGTCGCTGTCTGGGCCGGCATTCATTGCCCCTTCTCAACCACCCTTGAGAAGGCCGTGGTGAGCCGCCTCCTTGAGCCACTGCGGTCGCTGTGGTGTGGGTACACCCACCGTGTACCCTGCGCCACAGGGAAACAAGTTAACCGCTCTGGCAGCGAAAGAGTTTGCCCAGGAAAATTTCATGGCGGCATTTTCAGACTTTACACCTTGTAAGTAATCGGCTTCACCCAATCGGCAGGCCCCCCATTCCCCATACCTCCGCCCGGCCTGACTCGGTAACAAAGTGACGTTCTCCTTAGCCACGGTTAATATTACTTTCCATGACCAGTCATCCAGTCAAAACTCTGCTGCCCGTATTCTAACTCGCAGCTCACCCACTGCACACTGTGCTCGCTGAGCTACATTGGCTCCTGGTTAAGCAAAACGCCTCAGTCAAATAAGCCGATGAGTGGCCCTAATGAAGCATATAAGATCCTGTGGGGACTTGAGGGAGAGACTAAAACGAGGGGACACCATTTAAAAATAAGGGGTCTCCCATTTAGGACAGGGGTAAGAAGAAACTTTTTCTCTCAGAGGGACAGTAGTCTTTGGAACTCCCTTCCTCAGAGGTGGTGGAGGCTGGGCCGTTGAATAATTTTAAGGCAGAGGTTGATAGATTCTCAACTAACGAGAGTGCCAAAGGTTACTGGGGGGTGGGCAGAGCTGTGGAGTTGAGGCCGCATCACATCAGCCATGACCTTATTGAGCAGCGGAGCAGGCTCAAGGGGCCGAATGGCCTAAACCTGCTCCTGATTTGTACGCTCAAAGCCGCCTGAGGTGTCGGGAGAGACGGTAGAGGTGAGGTAGAGCTGGGTGCTGTCCGCGTACATGTGAAGTCCAGCATTGTGCATTCGCATGATGTCACCAAGGGGCAGCACGTAGATAAGAAATAGGAGTGGGGCAAGAAGGCTTGAGGGACGCCAGGGGTAACAGTGCGGGAGCAGGAAGAGAAGCCATTGCAAGTGATTCGTTGGCAATGGTTAGATAGATAAGAATGGAAGCAGTTGAGAGCAGTCCCACCTTCTTAGCTGGAGGGACATTGGAGGAGAATGATGTGGTCAACCATCTCGTACGCCGCAGACAAATCGAGAAGGACAAGGAGGGAAGGTTTACCTTTGTCACAGTCACAAAGGATGACATTTGTGATTTTGATGTGGGCTGTTTTGATACAATGGAAGAGGGAAACCCGATTGGAGAGATTCAAGGATGGAATTCCAGGAAAAATGGGAACGGATTTGGGAGGTAACAACATGTTCGGTCACTTTGGAGATGAAAGTGAGGTTACAGATAGGTCAGCAGCTTACAAGGATGGTGGAGTCAGAGGTATTTTTTTAAGGAGAGAGATGATGACAGCAGGTTTAAAGGAGAGAGGGACAGCACCTGAAGAGGAAGAACTGTTAGTAATATCGACTAACATGGGGGCCAGGAAGGGAAGGTGGGTGCTCAGCAGTTTAATGGGAATAGAATTAAAGGAACAAAAGTGGACAAGATAACATCAGCTCCTGTGAGGCACCATGGGACATTTTTGCTAATTTAAAGATGCTGGGCTGGATTTTCAGCTTAGAGGTGAGTAGATTGAGTTAGATCTGGTATAAACTTGAGCCTGCCACCCCCAGATACCAACTCATGCCAATCCATGGCTTCCACCCACCCCCAAATTCCCACCAAACCCTTCATGCCAACTCATAGCACTTCCATGCCCATTCACATGGAATTCACTCTATGCAAAGCCAGCGAACACTATAGAAACAATGAAACATGTGGAAAAGATTTAAACAACTTTCATAACATTACTATGCCCCAATAAAAGTGTTAAACAACTGAACATTTTAATGCATTAATAGCAGAAACTATAAGCACTTGACACCTTTTTTATCTTATGTAAGTAAACAATGTGCAATTGACAAAATAGATTACAGAGAAAAAAGATTGTAAACCCACCCACCTACATTTACCCTTGTATGCACCTGTTTCAACAAACCCAATGGAAACCTGGTCTCTCAACCAAGCATGTAAAATGGTGTGAAGGAGGGTCAGCAGCAAGGGCAGAGGTGGATCTCAGTGGCCCCCCCTTCCTGATACCAGGTCCTTTGATCAGGCACTAAGTGCCTTTGAGCGAAGGACCCCTCCAAACCGCCACCCCACCAACCCTTGGAGCCAATAAGGCAACTCGCAACCCGCAAGGCTTTGCTTCCAGTGCTCCCTGCATGGCGAGGCACCCACCTGCCATTGGGTGAAAACCAGCAATGGCGAGATGGGGGCCCTTAAGTGACCACTTAAATTCCTCAACTGGTGGGGGAGCAGGAAGACAGTCCATGGGCCTTCCTGCTACGTATTCAATCGGGGTGGAAATGGTGGGGTCTCCACCCTCCCACCCTCCATCCTTCTGCCTGATTAAAAGCCCCACCACCACCACCACCACCAAACTCAACACAGGGGTGGGGACAAGATTCCACCTGAGATGCCAGCCTGGAGTACGTGCTTAAACCTGTGGAGTGGGACATGAACCCACGACCATTCAACTTGAGCCAAGGCTCACAGTGAAACCATAGGTTGGGGGAAAGAATTTAGCATTGAGGGTGCAGGGATTCTGCTGCACACAGTCTCCAATGGACTGCGACGGAACAAGTGGACATTAAACGTTTGCATCTGCTGGGCACCAAACGTGGACAGGTTACGATAAAAACTCCCCCTCTAATCGTAACCTGGACTGTTCGAACTGAATGTTATAATTAACTGGAACATTTTGTGACTGAAGAAATAACCAAGCAGATTTAATAGAACACTGTTTCTCAGCAGTAAATGTTCCATAGCTGACTATTCATTGCCATTCTAAAAACCACGCTCTACATTGCAGTGGTCTGCTGGCCTTATCATTATGTTACCAAGATATTCAGAGAGGTTGTAAAATAAAACAAATGCCTGACGATGTGGGCTAATAAAGTCTCATGTGAACTTTAAACAATCTGAGTTCAGGAAATATGGATCAGGATTTTTAAAACATAAGAGAAGTTTAATCTGGCTCCGATTTATCCTACATAAGCTGACTCGATTAACACTAATTGAGGAATTCCTCCCACAATCAGTAGGAATGCAACAAACACTGCTGGAGATGAGATTTAACTCTTTTAACTCTGCCCATAGGAAGCACAGTCCTTTCCCCACCTCCTGAGCAATGTTTATCCCTCGCATTGCTGGTATTTTATGTTTATGCACAAAGTGGGCTGCTGTAGTTCCTACATTGCAGCCGAGACGCATTTCAGAAAACGATCCACTGGCTGTGAGGCAAGTCCTGAGACTATAAAAGGTGAACTATAAATTCAAGTCTTCCTTTATTTTCTCTTGTGCTTTCTTTTTGTACTTATGAGAGCTTTGCCTGAGTCAGCTTCATGTTGGACCACACTGTTAAGCAATTAAGTTCTCCTTACATCCCCTCCCAGCTTCTGCTCAAGCGTCTCTCTGACCACCTCTCAGAAAGAGGCCATTCAGCCCATTGGGTCTGTTGCCTCTTTGAAAGAACAGTCATGCTTCGTCAGAAACCCTTACCTTTTGTCAGTAACCCGGTAAGTTCCTCATTTCCAACTACCTTCCCAACCCCCTTTCAAAACTATTTTTCGGAATGAGATGGTGGCATAATGGTAATGTCAATGGATTAGTAATCCAGAGACCCAGCCTAATGCTCAAGTCCCACCACGGCAACTGGCAGAACTTAAATTTCAATTCGTTCATAAAATCTGGAATATAAAGCTGGTCTCAGTAACAGTGACCATGAAACGATCATCAATGGTCTGGAACAAAAAACCCCATCTGGTTCACTAGGGAAGGAAATCCTGATCTGGTTTGGCCTACATGTGACTCCAGACCCACAGCAATGTGGTTGACTCTTAGATGCCCTCTGAAATGGCCAAGTAGGCCAATTAGAGATGGCCAGCAAATTTTGCTAGCACACACACACACACACATATCCCATGAAAGAATATATAAGTAAAAGAATTCCACCGCCTTTTCAAATAGGGCATTCCTAATCCCAAGAAAAGAAAAGCTTTCTTCCCATCTCCCCCCTCCAGACCTTTGATAAATAGAGATTGTTTACATCTTAAAAGGAAGGCCCCATCTGTTTGTTCTGGTGGATGTAAAAAGATATGATGGAACTAATTAGAATGGTTCTGTTATTGAGTTAGTTCAGAGGCTTGGACTAACAGTTAATTCAATTCCCACCATGAGTAATTTGAGGATTTGAAATTAGAACGGGAACAGGAGTAGACCGCTCGGCCCCTCGAGCCTGCTCCACCATTCAATAAGGTCATGGCTGATCTGCTTGTGTTTTGATTTCCACATTCCCATACACCCACAATAACCTTTGATTCCCTTGCCTAACAAGAATCTATCTAAAATAAAAGCAAAATATTGCGGATGCTGGAAATCTGACACAAAAACAAAAATTGCTGGAAAAACTCAGCAGGTCTGACAGCATCTGTAGAGGGATAGACAGAGTTAACATTTCGAGTCCATATGACTCTTCTTCAGAATCTATCTACCTCAGCCTTAAAAATATTCAATGACACCGCCTCCACCACCTTCTGAAGCAGAGAGTTACAAAGTCGCATAACTCTCTGAGAGAAAAAAATTCTCCTCCTCTCTGTCCTAAAAGGGCGACCCCTAATTTTAAAACAGTGCCCCCTAGTTCTGAACCCACCCACAAGAGGAAACATCCTTTCCATGTCCACCTTGTCAAGACCATTAAGGATTTTGTATAACTTCAATCACATCACCCCTCACTCTTCTAAACTCCAGTGGAAACAAGACCAGTCTGTCCACCCTTTCCTCATAAGACAACCCACTCATTCCAGGTATCAATCTAGTAAACCCCCTCTGAACCGCCTTCAATGCATTTACACCCTTCATTAAATAAGGAGACCAAAACTGCCTACAGTATTGGAAATGTGGTCTCACCAATGCCCTGTATAACTGAAGCATAACATCTTTACTTTTATGTTCAATTCCTCGCTAATAAAGGATAGCATTCCATTAGCCCTCTTAATTACTTACTGTATCTGCAAACTAACATTTTCTGACTCATGCACTCGAACACCTAGATCTCTCTACACTTCAGAATTATGCAGCCATTCTCCATTTACGTAACACGCTGTCTTTTCATTCTTCCTGCCAAAGTGAACACCTTCACATTTTCCCATATTAAACTCCATTTGCCAGATCTATTCCCACTCAGTCAATGTATCTATATCCGTCTACACCCTCCTCATGTCCTCTTCACAACATATTTTCCTACCTATCTTCATGTCATCTGCAAATTTAGCCACCATGCCTTTGCTCCCCTCATCTAAGTCATTGATGTAAATTGTAATAAGTTGAGGGCCCAACACAGGCCCCTGCAGGACTCCACTCATCATATCCTGCCAATCAGGAAAAGACCCATTTACACATACTCCCTGTTTTCTGCCAGTCAGCCAATCTTCTACCCATGCTAATATGTTACCCCCTACATCATAAGCTTTTATTTTCTATAATAACCTTTGATGTGGCACCTTACCAAATGCCTTCTAGAAATCCAAGTATAGCATATCTACAGGCTCCACTTTATCCACAGCACATGGTACTCCTTCAAAGAACTCCAATAAATTGGTTAAACATGATTTCCCTTTCACAAAGCCATGTTGACTCTTCCTCATTATCTTAAGCTTTTCTAAGTGCCGAGCAATAACCTCCTTAATGATCGATTCTAATAACTTCCCAACAGCAGACGTCAAGCTAACTGGCCTATAGTTTCCTGTTTTCTGCCTCACTCCCTTCTTGAATAGAGGGGTTATATTCGCTTCTTTCGAGTCTGATGGAACCTTTCCAGAATCTAGCGAAATTTGGAAAATTAGCACCAATACATCTATTACCTCATTAGCCACCTCTTTTAAGACCCTAGGAAATAGTCCACCGGGACCAGGAGGCTTGTCAGCCCACAGCTCCATCAGTTCGCTCAATACTAGTGATCGTAATTTCACCAAGTTCATCTCTCCCTTTCACCTCCTGATTTACAGCTATTACTGGAATGTTTTTTTGTATCCTCTATGGTGAACACAGAAGCAAAATATTTGTTCATTTCTTCCACCATTTCCTTATGATCTACTATTAACTCCCCACTGCCACTCTCTAGAGGATCAACACTCAATTTACTTACTCTTTTCCTTTTCAAACACCTGTAGAATCTCTTGCTATCCATTTTGACAATTCTAGCTAGCTTCCTCTCATACTCTGATTTATTTCTCCTGATTAACCTTTTGGTCATCCTCTGCTGTTCTTTATATTCTGCCCAATCATCTGTCCTGCCACTCATCTTTGCAGAGTTGTATGCTTTTTCCTTAAGTTTGATGCTTTCCTTAACTTCTTTAGTTAACCATGGATGGTGGGTCCTCCCCTTAGAATTTTTCTTTATAGTAGGACTGTACTGATTCTGAATATTCCCTTAAATATCTACCACTGCTTCTCTATTGATCCACCCCCTAGCCTAGTATCCCATTTCACTTCAGCTAACTCAACTTTCATCCCCCCCCATATTTACCCTTACGTTTAAGATACTAGTCTTAGACCCACTCTTCTCCCTTTCAAACTGGATGTAAAATTCAATTATATTGTGGTTGCTGCTACCTAGGGGTGCCTTCACTCTGAGGTCATTAATAAATCCTGTCACATTACCCAATTCCAGGTCTAATATAACCTGCTCTCTGGTTGGTTCCAGAACATGCTGATCTAAGAAACTATCTCGAAAGCAATCTAAGAACTCTTCTTCTGCCCATGATTTTTGACGTCCCTTTATCACAAGCACCCAATATTTCCTCTTGAATACTTTGTCTTGCTTTGTGAATACTGTTAGGGAGCCTGTAGACAACTCCCACTAGTGGCCTTCTTTCCCCAACTATTCCTCATCTCCACCCAAACTTATTCTACATCCCAATCTCCTGAACCAAGGTCATCTCTAACTATTTCACCAATGCCATCTTTGATTAACAGTGCTACTCCTCAACCTTTATCTGGCTTCCTATTCTTCTTGCATGTCATATACCCCTGAATATTCAGGACACAACCCTTGTTGTCCTGCAGCCTTGTCTCCGTAATTCCTGTCAGATTGTATTATTTACTTCAATGTGCACTATCACTTCATTTACTGTGTTATGAATGCTACTTGCATTCAGATACAGGGTCTTTAGTTTTGTCTTTTTGCTATATTTGTAACATCTAGCCTTGACTGTTGGTGCATTCTTAGGTTTTTTCCTCTCTGTCCCTCCCTGTCATTCTCTGACTCTCATTTCTCATATTACTATTTTACTCTCCTGTCTTGATTCTACCCTTGATTTACCACATCAAACCAGGCTTGATCCCTCGCAACCCCCCCTCCCCACCCCCACCCCCTTGTTTAGTTTAAAGCCCTCTCTACCTCCTCAGTTATGCGGCTTGCGAAAACACTCGTCCCAGCGCGGTTCAGTTGTGAAGAGGACATAAGGAGTCTGCAAAGGGGTATTGGTAGGTTAAGTGAGTCGGCAAAAATTTGTCAGATGGAGTATAATGTGGGAAAATGTGAACTTGTCCACTTTGTCAGGAAGAATAGGAAAGCAGCTTGTTATTTAAATGGAGAGAGATTGCAGAACTCTGAGGTACAGAGGGATCTGGGTGTCCTGGTACATGAATCACAAAGTTAGTATGCAGGTACAGTAAGTGATTAGGAAGGCAAATGGAATGTTGTTGTT
The DNA here is from genome assembly GCF_017639515.1 of Carcharodon carcharias. Lineage (NCBI taxonomy): Eukaryota > Metazoa > Chordata > Chondrichthyes > Lamniformes > Lamnidae > Carcharodon > Carcharodon carcharias. Next base: position 256,483,040 of record NC_054467.1, on the reverse strand, counting down.
TATTGAAAGAGGAATGGAATATAAAAGTAGGGATGTTTTGCTACAGTTGTACAGGGCATTGGTGAGACCACATCTAGGATATAGTGTATAGTTTTGGTCGCCTTATTTAAGAAAGGCTAGAAATGCATTAGAAGCAGTTCAGAGAAGGTTCACTCAACTGATAGCTGGGATGAGGGGGTTATCCTATTAGGGAAGGTTGGATGGGGTGGCCCTGCATCTGCTGGAGTTTAGGAAAATGAGAGATCTTCTTAGAACCTGAGGGGAGTTGACAAGGTGGATGCTAAACGGATGTTTCTCCTTGTGGCAGAGGCTAGAAGTTGGGGACGCAGTTTAAAAATAACGTGTCTCACATTTAGGACAGAGATGAGGAGAAATTTCTTCTCTTAGGGGATCGTGAATCTGTGGAACTCTCTTCCCCATTTAGTAGTGGAGGTAGGATCATTGAATATTTTTATGGCAGGAGTAGACAGATTCTTGATTGACAAGGGAGTCAAAGGGTATAGAGGATAGGTGGATAGTGTTGTTGAAGCTACAATCAGATCAACAATAAACTTATTGAATGGCAGATGAGGCTCAAGGGGACAAATGATCTTAGCCTGCCCCTAATTCCTATGTTTGTAAGTTCGTATGATTTGGAAATATATCACTGTCACTTCACTGTCGCTGGATCAAAATCCGGGAACACTGTGAGTGTACCTACACCACATGGACTGCAGCAGTTCAAGAAGGCAGCTCACCACCATCTTCTCAAGGGCAACTAGAGATAGGGCAATAAATGCTGACCTAGTAAGCGATGCCAACATTCCGTGAAAGAATTTTTAAAAATGGTGAATATTTGAGGCCCAAAGCCAGATCCTTGTGGGACACCACTAATCACATTTTGCCAACGAGAGTAGCTGTCCATTATCCCTGCTCTGTCTCCTACCACTTGGCTAATTTCTTAACCTGGTCAATAATTTGCCATCGATCCAATTGGCATCAGCTAACAGTCTCTTATGAGAGATTTTAGCAAATGCCTTCTGGAAGTCCATAGGCTGGATTTTGTAGTCTCAACCTTAGGGAAAACCTTCGCTGAGGAGTCTTTCCTCCTCCAGCACCACCTCCTGATGGACACTTGAAGGACCTGCCAGAGAAGAAAGAACAAATTAGAAGTGAGGTGGTTCTCAGTGTTCATTATGCAGATTATCATTTCTCATTGCTTGCTAACATCATGTCAATTGAGCCCGCTTCACCGTTCAATATGCTCATGGCTGATCTTGGCCTTCAAACCCACTTTCCTACTCACTCCCCACATCCCATAATTCCCTGAGAGACCAATACCCATCCTTAAATATCCTCAACGATGGAGCATCCACAACCCTCTGGGGTAGAAAATTCCAAAGATTCACAAGCCGTTGAGTGAAGTCATTTATCCTCACCTCTGCCCTAAATGATTGGCTTCTTATCCTGAGGTTAGCTCCCTGTTTTCTGGACTCTCCAGCCATGGGAAACAATCTCTCAGTATCCACCCTGTCTAACCGTTCATAATCTCGAATATTTCAAGGAAATTGCTTCTCATTCTTTTAAGCTCTAGAGAATATAAACCCAATTTACTCAGCCTCTCATCATAAGATAACCCCCTCATCCCATCCTAATGAAGCTTTGCTGTCCCCCTTCCAATGCAATTATATCCTTCCTTAAATATGGAAAGCGAAGCTATGCACAGTACTCCAGGTGTGGTCTCACCAAAGCCCTGTGCAACTGTAGCAAGATTTTTTATTCTTGTACTCCAATCCCCTTGCAATAAAAGCCAACATGCCATTTGCCTTCCTAATTGCTTGCTGTATCTGCATGCTAACCTTGCATGAGTATATCTAAATGTCTCCAAACATCAGCACTTCCAAATTTTGCACTGTTTAAAAAAACCTTCCATTCTTATGACCAAAATGAATAACCCCACAGATCCCTACATTATATTCTATTTGCCAGCTTATTGCCCGCTCACTCAACCTGTCCACATCTCTTTGCAGCCGGATTTTGTCTGCTTCACAGCTTGCATCCCCACTTAGCTTTGAATCACCTGTAATCTTTGATATGTTACTCTCTGCCTTCATTGAAATCATTAATATAGATTGCAAATAGCTGAGGCTCCAGCCAGCACTGTACTCCATGAATCACAGCCTGCCCATTTGAAAATGCCCCATTTACCCCTACTCTCTGCTTCTTGTCTGTTACCCAATCCTCTATCGATGCTAATATATCACCCCAGCTCAGTGAGGTTTTATGTTGTGCATTAACTTTTTTGTGGCACCTTATCGAATGCCTTTTGAAAATCCAGGTATACTACATCTACTGGTTCCCCTTATCTACCTGACTACTTGCATCCTCAAAGAACTGTAATAGATTTGTTAAACTTGATTTCCTTTTCATAAAACCATGTTTTCTCATTCTAATCATACAATGATTTTCTAATTGCATTGTTAAGACTTCCGCAGTAAGAAATTCCAGCACATTTGCGACGACTGATATCAGGCTAACTGGCTTGCAGTTCCTTGTTTTCTCTTTCTCACCCTGCTTGAATATGTTGTATTCCACTTGGTTTTTGATATTTAATTTTGTCACCAGGTAGCTGGAAGACCCCCCCCCCAGTTCTCCATTGCCGGTTGCAAGACAAGCTGAGACCATGCTTATCCTCAGTATGGCCCTGTCTGCCAAGAGGGTAGCACTGAATGGAGGGCCTGTCCCCATCAACCCCCCCCCCCCTCCCCCCCCCCACCAGACCACCTTACCCCACTTTTCTGCCACTTTCTGGTGTGCTGGCATACAGGATACAGGAGAGAAAGAAGAGGACCCTAAGTGTGAAAAGTAGAATGTGTGCAGAGGTGGAAAGGTGTGTTAATTTGCAGAATGCTGTGCAGGAGGCTGGGAAAGCCAGACAGAGGGGGTTTGCCATGTGACAAAGCACTGACCTTTCCTGCCCTGGTAAAGCCATTGAACTTCTCGCGACAATGTTTCCAACACCGAGACACCAGCTCAATGCTGCTCACCTCCTCTGCCACTTCCAGCCAAACCCCAGTTTGCCCCCTCCAAGGGCAGATTCTTCCTCCGTCCATTGGGAGCAGAATCTCCCAGCAGAATCTTACTGCCCGCTGACCAGAGCATCATGTCCAGAGATGCATCTGAGAACTGGTTACAGCCTTCCCTCATTGACTCGCCCTCTATTGAGTAACTGGTCCTGTCTTTACACTTGTAGAAAGCTTCCATTCCGGCTCTCACAGGGTTAAAGAGTAAAGCTGCAACAGCCAGAAGCCCACTCTCATTGGTCGGGAAACACAGGAAGTGTCATGCAAACCACTGACAAAGCCAATAGCTCAAACCTTCATGTCCCCGGTGTGCCTTGCCCAATGAGCATGGGTCAAAAGGTGAAAGTTCATGAGGGATAAACTATTTAACTTGGTGGAGGAATTTGTATCAAAGGGCACAATCGTAAAATGAGCAATAGGCAAAATTAGAAAGCGCTAATTCACAGTTTTGGAAACCTGGAAAGCTGTCCTGCAATACACTGGGGATGCTGGGGTGGGGTGGGGGCGCAACTGAAATTTTCAAGGCTTGAGATTGACTGAGTTTTATTCATTAAATGTGTCGAGGGTTATGGAGCAACGGGAAGAAAATGGAATTGGATTACAAATGTCCCGTGATCTAACCGAGTGGCAGAACAGGCTCAAGGGGCTGAAAGACCACCAGTTCCTGCGCACTTACATTTCTCACGTCTCTCTCTGGGGCTCTGTTGTAGAATGTCACTCAAAGTGCCAATCGGAGGACTGCAGCTAGCTATTGACGTAGAGTCGTAGACTCATTAAGGCACAGAAGGGGGACATTTGGCCCATCAAGCCTGTGCTGGCTCTCGGTAGAGAAACCCAGTTAGTCCCATTCCCCCACTCTATTCCCGAAGCCCAGCTAGCTAATTTCCCTCAAGTACCTATCCAATTTCCTTTTGAAATCATTCATCATCTCTGCTTCCACCACCCTCATAAACAGCGAGTTCCAGATTGTTAACACTCGTTGTGTGACATCCCACCTGCATCCCTTACCGAAGATCCTAAATCTGTGTCCAGTACTCCTTGTACCACCAGCTATTGGGAAGATTTTGTCTTTCATTACGTTACCTAAGCCTGTCATAATCTTGTACACCCCTATCACATCGCCCCTCACTCTCCTTTGCCCCAAGGCTTACCAGGAGGTGAAGGCTAGATGTAGCACAGTAGCGGGTTGTACCCTCAGTAAAACAAATAAACATCAGCCACTGGGGCAGTGAGGCACCAGACCAGCCCCTGAATGGGAATTAGAAATGTGGCACAGCTTTGGCACAGTTCTGCCAGGATTTTAGGACCTGGGAATATCACAAAGTGCCAATCACTGCAGCCATCTCCGTGCCTAATGGTTCAATCCTCTAAATGGGTGCCACTTATCTGAAGATGTAGGAGGATGCACGTAATTGGGATAAAGACTTGAGGGTTAGGGGCAGGTGGGGACGATGGAGAGTAAAGGGTTAACGTCAGAAGCACATGATGCCGATGTAACTATGATGCAATGTCACAAGATTAAGTAATTAAGTTCTGGTAGGAAGCAGAAGTATAACCTCATGTTGAGTACTGAGATGTACTTGGATCTGTAAATAAACAGGAGACTGAGACTAGCTTTCAGTTCCAGATTGCATTAACTAATTGGATTTAATTTCCGCCACCCATTGTGGTGGAATTTGAACCCACATCCCCAGAGTATTAGCCTGGTACCTCTGGATTACCAGCCCAGTGACATTACCACTATGCCACCATCACCCCCACATATGTTCGTCTCTGTTGCAAAAGGATTGGAGTACAAGAATAGAGAAGATTTGCTACAATTACATCGGACCTTGGTGAGACCACACCTGTAGTACTGCAGATATAAAAACAAAAAAACTGCAGATGCTAGAAATCCAAAGCAAAAACAGAATTACCTGGAAAGACTCAGCAGGTCTGGCAGCATCGGCGGAGGAGAAAAGAGTTGACGTTTCGAGTCCTCACGACCCTTCAGTTCTGTTGAAGGGTCATGAGGACTCGAAATGTCAACTCTTTTCTTCTCCCCCGATGCTGCCAGACCTGCTGAGTTTTTCCAGGTAATTCTGTTTTTGTCCTGTAGTACTGCATATAGTTTTGGTCTCCTTACCTAGGAACATAGAAACACATAAAATAGGAGCAGGAGTAGGTCATTCAGCCCTTCAAGCCTGCTCCGCCATTCAATATGATCATGGCTGATCTTCTATCTCAACACCATACTCCCATGCACTCCCCAAAACGCTTGACACCTTTAATGTCCAGAAATCTATCTATTTCCTTCTTAAATACATTCAGTGACTTGGCCTCCACAGCCTTCCGTGTAAAGAATTCCACAAGTTCACCACCCTCTGAGTGAAGACGTTTCTCCTCATCTCAGTCCTAAATGGCCTACCCCACATCCTGAGACTGTGACCCCTTTTCTAAAACCAACCCCCACCAGCCCCACCCCCACCCCCCACCCCACCACCACCACAGCCAGAGGAAATATCATCCCTACATCCAGTCTGTCCATCCCTCTCAGAATTTTATACCTTTCAATGAGATCTCCTCTCATTCTTCTAAACTCCAGTGAATATAGGCCTAATTGGCCAAATCTCTCCACATACGACAATCCCGCCATCCCAGGAATCAGTCTGGTGAACCTTCACTGCACTCCCTCTAAGATAAGTATATCCTCTCTTGGGTAAGGAGACCAAAACTGCACACAATACTCCAGGTGTGGTCTCACCAAGACCCTGTGCAGCTGCAGTAAGACATCATTGCTCCTGTACTCAAGTCCTCTCGCAATGAAGGCCAACATACCATTTACCTTAACTGCTTGCTGCAGCTGCATGCTTGCTTTCAGTGATTGGTGTACAAGGACACCCAGGTCCCATTTTACATCAACATTTCCCAATCCATCGCCATTTAAGTAATACTCTGCCATTCTGTTTTTCCTACCAAAGTGGATAACTTCACACTTATCCATGTTATACTGCATCTGCCATGTTTTTGCCCACTCACTCAACCTGTCTAAGTCACCTTGAAGCCTCTTAACACCCTCCTCATCGCTCACATTCCCACCAAGTTTCATATCATCAGCAAATTTGGAAACATTACATTTGGTTCCCTCATTCAAATCATTGATATATATTGTGAATAGCTGGGGCCCAAGCACTGATCCCTGTGGTACCCCACTAGTCACGGCCTGCCACTCCGAAAAAGACCTGTTTATTCCTACTGTCTGTTTCCTGTCTATACATACAGGAGAGGAGCACTGAACATACAGGAGAGAGACACTGCACATACAGAAAAGACACTGTATATATAGTAGCAGGATACTATACATGCAGTATAGAGATATTGTACACAGAGGAGAGAGAGACTGTACATTCAGAAGAGAGAAACTGTACATACAGTAAAGAGACACTGTACATGCGAGAGAGAGAGACTGAACATACAGGAGAGCGACACTGCACTTACAGTAGCGATACAATGTACATACATGAGAGAAGCACTGTACATACAGGAGAGAGACTATATATACAGTAGAGAGAAACACTGTACATACAGAGAGGCAGTGTACATACAGGAGAGAGAGAAAGACCGCATATACATGAGAAAAGCACTGTACATTCAGTAGAGAGAGACTGTACATACAGGAGAAGGGCACAGTACATTCAGGAATGAGAGACTGCCTGTACAGTAGAGGCTCTGTATATGCAGGAGAGAGGCATTATACATACAGGAGAGAGAGACTGTACATACAGGAGTGAAAGACTGTACATACAGTAGAGGGTCTGTACATACAGGAGATGGACACGGCACACACAGGAGAGAAGCACTCTACAGGACAGGGATGCTGTAAATTCAGAAGAGAGACACTATACATACAGGAAATAGACACCGTGCACACAAGAGAGAGAGAGAGAGAGAGACTGAACATGCAAGAGAGAGAGAGACTGAACATGCAGGAGAGAGGCACTGTACTTATGGTAGCGATACATTATGCATACAGGAGAGAAGCACTGTACATACAGAAAATAGACAGGGGGAGGTGATGGCATAGTAGTATTGCTGTTGGACTAGTAATGCAGAGACCAGGGTTACCTAGGTTCAAATCTCACCACAGCAGATGGTGGAATTTGAATTTAATAAAAATCTGGAATTATAAGTCTGATGGTGACCATGAAACCATTGTCAATTGTTATAAAAATCCATCTGGTTCACTAATGTCCTTTACCCAGTCTGGCCTACATGTGACTCCAGACCCACAGCAATGAGGTTGACTCTTGAATGCCTTCTGAACAAGGGCAGTTCGGGATGGGCAATAAATACTGATATAGCCAGTGATTCCCACCCATGAATGAATTTTTTAAAAAACTATACATACAGGAGAAAGTGGCTGTACATACAGGAGAGAAGCACTCTACATACAGGAGAGAGCGGCTGTACGTACAGGAGAGGAGCACTCTACATACAGGAGAGGAGCACGCCATATATTAGCAAGACACTATACATTCAGTAGAGAGAGGCACTTATACACAAAAGGCACCTTATATACAGGAGAGAGAATTATTATGGCAGAGAAATATCTTATATATTGGCAGGTAGCACTTCATATACCAGAGCAAGACATTGTTTATATAGGAAATACCTTATACATAGGACAGTGGAGAGGAGAGAGACACCTTATATAAAGGAGGGATACACAATACATACAAAAGAAAAGGCAATCTTTACAAAGAAAAGGGGCACCTCATTTAGACAGTTTGAGTTTCTAATATATAAGAAGCGTGTCTTCTATGCAGGCGAGTGGCATCTCTTCTATGGACTCAATGAGCCACAGTTACTCAACTTTCATATGATGTTATAATCTCGTACTATGGTGCTGTCTGTCTCTCTATCTCTCGCTCTCTGTCTCTCTCTCTCTCTCTTTCTGTCTGTCTCTCTCTGTCTCTCTGTCTCTCTATTCTCTCTCTATCTCTCTCTCTCTTTCTCTCTCTGTCCCTCTATTCTCTGTCTCTCTCTCTCTTTCTCTCTCTCTCTGTCTCTCATTCCCTCTGTCTTTCTCTCTCTCTTTCTCTCTCTCTCTCTGTCTCTCTCTCTCTCTATAGCCCTGACAGCATGTTTTTTATACAGTGATAGGTCCGGCACTCCCCCCACCCCGGCACTGTCAGGGTCTATGATGCCCCCTGAGTTACTCTAGCCACCATAGCTCCCCGAGTTGAGATGGATCTCTCTTACTCAGTGTTGGCTATATTTCAGAGGGAACCTTTCCCTCTCAATTCCCTGGGAGAGCAGCAAGAGTCTGATCTTCCCAGAAGTCTGTTTTCTTTTTAAATTATGCTGGAAGCATCACAAAATATGTCAAGAAAAAAAAACCCTGGAAATAAACCTTCTATCTGTGCTTCAGACTGTCAAAGTTTCAATTACATTTAGACTAACAATGTAAAAATAACATTTTCCCCACCTACAGTCTATTTGTTTTGTCAAATAATATAAAGCAAGGCTCGGTGACCTCTGAGTCGTGCTGTGCTAATTCGTAAGTAAACCCTTCAGTGCTGTGTGCCATGTGTATGTCCTTTGGCTGGCCCTCTCACAGACCCTAAAACAGCAAATTAAACTTTCTTTAAATATTTGCAAGAGATCTGCTCCAGTGAAAATAAAATCTGAAAACCTGTTGTGTTGTTTAAGCTCAGCTGACCACTGAGGCACCCTGTCTCTTTCCTCCCAATCTTGCTCTCTTTCAATCAATCTTTTCTCTGTCGCTCTCTCAGTCCCTCTTTCTGAATCTCTCTCACTCTCCCTCTCTCAGTTGCTCTCTCTCTCTCTCTCTCTCTCACTCACTCAGTGGAAACAGTATCAGAGAAATGAATGTAACTAAAAGCCAAAAAATCCCCTGGACCTGATGGTCTACACCCCAGGGTTCAAAAAGAGGTAGCTAAAGAGATGGTGGGTGTGTTGGCTTCGATCTTCCAGACTTCGGTAAGTTCTAGAGCGGCCCACAAGAGCGCAAGAATTAGGAGCAGGAGTAGGCCATTCAGCCCCTCGAGCATGCTCCGCCATTCAATAAGACCATGGCTGACCTGATTGTGGCCTCAACTCCTCTTGCCTGTCTGCCGCTCTATAACCCATAACTCCCGTGTCGATCAAAACTCTAAGTGGATTGGAAGGTAGCAAAGTAGAAGGGAGGAAGAGAGAAAACAGGGAATAACAGATCAGCCAGCCTGACATCAGCAATGGAGAAAGTACCGGAATCTAATATTCGGAGATAATAACAGGGCACTTAGAAAATTATAATACGATTTAGCAGAGTCAGCATGGATTTACGACAGGGAAATCATGCTTGAGAAATTTATTAGAGATTTTTGAAGGTGTTGTTAGCAAGGCGTGGGCTGCTTAAGTAAGATGGCTAGAGCATTATGTAGAATAACACCGGTAGCACACGAACATACGAACAAGGAGCAGGAGTAGTCTATTCAGCCACTTGACCTGCTCCACCATTTAATAAGATCATGGCTGATCTGATAGTTACCTCAAATCTGCATCCCATTTATTCCCCACCCCCCACCACCCCCACCCCGATAACCCTTGCCCTGAGTGAAAAAAATTTTCCTCATCTCCATTTTAAATGAGCGACCCCTTATTTTTAAACTGTGCCCCCTAGTTCTAGGTTCTCCCACAAGAGGAAACATCCTGTCCACATCCACCCTGTCAAGAACCCTCAGGATCATATATGTTTCAATCAAGTTGCCTCTTACTCTTCTAAACTCCAGCGGATACAAGCCTAACCTGTCCAACCTTTCCTCATAAGACAACCCACCCATTCCAGGTATTAGTCTGGTAAACCTTCTCTGAGCTGCTTCCAACCCATTTACATCCTTCCTTAAATAAGGTGACCAATAATGTACACAGTGCTCCAGATGTGGTCTCACTAGTGCTCTGTATAATTGGAGCGTAGCTCTCTACTTTTGTATTCAATTCCTCCCACAATAAATGATAACATTCTATTAGCTTTCCTAATTACTTGCTGCACTTGCATACTAACCTTTTGTGATTCGTGCGCTGAGAGACCCAGGTCCCTCTGAATCTCAGAGCTCTGCAGTCTCTTACCAGTTAGATAATAAGCTTCTCTTTTATTCTTCCTGCCAAAAAGGACAATTTCACATTATCCCACATTATATTCCATTTGCCAGATCCTTGCCCACTCACTTAACCTATCTTTATCATTTTGTAGTCTCCTATGTCCTCTTCACAACTTACTTTCCTGCCAATCTTTGTGTCATCAGAAAATTTGGCAACCATCCCATCCATCCCTTCATCCAAGTCATTTAGGAACATAGGAACAGGAAAAGGCCATTCAGCCCATCGAGCTGCTCTACCATTCAACACGATCATGGCTAATCGAACACTTCAATGCCTCTTACCCACACTATCCCCATAACCCTTTACATTATTGTTAAGCAGAAATCCATCAATCTCTACCTTAAATATACCCAGTGACTGAGCTTCAAGGCCCTCAGGGGTAGAGAATTCCAAAGATCAACAACCCTCTGAGTAAAGAAATTTCTCCTCTTCTTGGTCCTAAGTGGCTTCCCCCTTATTTTGAAATTGTGTCCCCTGGTTCTAGACGCCCCAACCAGGAGAAACATCTACCCTGTCTATCCGTTTAACTATTTTGTAGGTTTCAATGAGATCACCTCTCATTCTTTGAGTCTCTAGAGAATACAGGCCCAGTTTCCCCAACCTCTCTTCATAAGACAGTCCCGCCATCGCCAGAACAAGTCTGGTAAACCTTCGTTGCCCTCCCTCTATGGCAATAACATCCTTCCTGAGGTAAGGGGACCAAAACTGCACACAGCACTCCAGGTGCGGTTTAACCAAGCTTCTATACAATTGAAGCAAGACTTCACTACTTCTGTACTCAAATCCTCTTGTGATAAAAGCTAACATTCCATTAGCCTTCCTAATTACCTGCTGCACCTACGTGTTAGCTTTCAGTGACTTATGGACAAGGACACCCAGGTCCCTTTGTACATCTACATTTTCTAATCTCTTACCATTTAGGAAATACTTTGCACATCTGTTCCTTCTACCAAAGTGGATAACCTCACATTTTTCCACATTATATTCCATCTGCCATGTTCTTGCCCAATCACTAATTCTGACCAAATCCTGTAGCTGCTTTACATCTTCCTCACTACACACATTCCCACCTAGCTTTGTGCCATTGCAAACTTGGAAATATTATATTTGGTCCCCACATCCAAATCATTGATATGTATTGTGAACAGCTGGGGCCCAAGTACTGTTCTTTGTGTTACCCCACTCGTCACAGCCTGTCAACGTGAGAATGAGCCGTTTATTCCTACTCTCTGTTTTCTGCTCTGTTAATCCTATTGCCTCCAATCCCACGTGCTTTTATTTTGCTAATCAACCTCCGGTGGGGGACTTTATTGAAAGCCTCCTGAAAACCCAAGTATACTACATCCATCCAATCAATTCTGTTAGTAACATCCTCAAAAAAACTCCAACAGGTTCGTCAAACATGATTTCCTGTTCACAAATCCATGTTGACTATTCCCAATCAGATCATTATTATCCAAGTGTCCATTTATCAGGTCCTTTAGGGGAGAATTTTCAGGTCAGCGAGTGGGGGATGGGGGTGGGGGTGGGGCCTGCTCGCCAGCGTGTAAAATAACGCAGCGTGGGTGTCCCGATGTCACCGCGCGCCTTTTAAATTTTCAGTTTGGCGGGCGCATAGCTGAATTGGCTGCGCACCCGCCGAACTGTCAAAGGCCTATTGAGGCCATTTAAATAGTCATTAAAACAATTAAGAGGGCTGGTTGGCAGGCAAAGAGCCCAGGCGGCCTTCACATTTTTCATGGAACCTCATCCACGGGCGGGATGAAGTTTCTTGACGGTTTTATTGATTAAATATAATTTTTTATCAAAATTCATGGATATGTCCCAGCTCACTGTCACTTGAGGGGACGTGTCTTAAAATATTTTCTTTTCTTTATTTTAATTTTTAAACCTTAAACTAATCTCTCAGGGAGATTTCTGCGCTCTTTCGCACACATGCCAAATTTATCGATTTTGTTAGGAACATCATCAAAAATCTCCGACAAGTTCATCAAACATGATTTCCCATTCACACACCCATGTTGAGTATGCCCAATCAGACCACTATTCTCCCTTTCTTTACCAGTTTCTTGGTCTTCCTTTGCTGTATTCTAAAACACCTCCCAATCCTCAGGTTTACTACTCCTGGCAACTTTATAAGCCTTTTCTTTTAATCTTATACAATTCTTAACTTCCTTTTTCAGCCACGGTTGGCTGACCTTTCTTTCGTACCTTGAGGGAATGTATAGGTGCTGTAAGCTATGTAATAGTTCTTTGAAGACTATCCATTGCCTCTGTACAGTCATACCTTTTAATGTATTTTCCTAATCCACCTCCGCCAATTTGTCCCTCGTGCCTTCATAATTTCCTTTATTCAACTTTAACACCCTTGCTTCAGAGTGAACTACCTCACTTCCAAATGTAAAGCAAAATCCTTTCATATTGTGGTCACTCATCACTAAAGGTTATTTTACCACAAGATTATTAATTAGCCCTTTTTCATTACACAATACTAAATACTAAAATAGTCTGTCCTCTAGTCAGCTCCTCAACCTGCTGCTCTAGAAAACCATCCCTAACACACTCCAGAACCTCGTCTTCTTTGACATTAGTGCTCATTTGGTTTACCCAGCCTATATACAGATTGAAGTCGTCCATGATTACTGTATTGCCCATTCTATATGCTTCCCTCATCCCCTGATTAACACCATGCCCCACGTTACCACTACTGTTTGGTGACCTATAAACAACTCCAACCAATGTCTGCTGCCCTTTGCTGTTTCTTAGCTCCACCCAAACAGATTCCGGACATTGTTCTTCCGATCTGAGATCCTCCCTTACTCATGCACTGATCTCATCTCTTATTATCAGCGCAACCCCACCTCCTTTCCCTTCTTGTCTGTCCTTCCTAAACGTTGAATATCATTGAATATTCAGCTCCCAGTCTTGGTCACCATGCAGCTATGTTTCCATTATGGCGATTATATCATACCCTTTTACCTCTATTTCTGCCTTTAAATCATCTACCTTATTCGGGTAGAGTGCCCTTAACTTTGTATTTTTGACATCATTTCGCATCAAAGCATACACAATGTTCTGCTTTGTTTCTGCTGCCTTCTAGTCTCACTTCTACTTCCTGTTACCAACTTTACTTTCTTCCAGTTTGGGCCACCCCTCAGGTTCCCACCCCCCTGACAAGCTAGATTAAACCCACCCAACAGCACTAGCAAATCTCCCTGCGAGTATATCAGCCCCAGTCCTGTTAAGGTGTAAACCATCCTGCTTGTACAGGTCCCACTTGCCCCAGAACAGGTCCCAGTGCCTCAGAAATCTGATGCCCTCCCTCCTACACCAGTTCTCCAGCCACGTATTTAATCGATCAAACTTCCTATTCCTATGCTCACTGGCATGTGGCACTGGGAGTAATCCTGAGATTACTGGCCTTGAGGTCCTGCTTTTTAATTTCTTTCCTGACTCCCTGAAATCTGCTTTCAGGACCTCAACCCTCTTCCTACCTATGTCGCTGGCACCAATGTGGACCACAACTTCTAGCTGATCCCCCTCCCCCTGAAGGATGTCCTCCATGATATCCTTGACCCTGGCAGTATGGAGGCAACACACCATCCCAGAGTCACGTTCACTGCTGCAGAAATGCCTGTTGGATCCCCTGACTATGGAATCCCCCCATCGTTATTGCCCTTCCATTCTTCTCCCTCCCCCCCTGTACAGCTGAGGTGCCCGTGATGACACAGGCTTGGCTCTCCCTACCCTCCCCCCGAGGAATCATCGCCCTGATCAGCATTCAAAATGGAATACAATTAGCAAGCAGGATAGACTCAGGGGATTCCTGCACTACCTGCCTGGTTCTCCTAGACCGCCTGGTGGTCACTCATTCCCTCTCTGGCTGTACACTTCTGACCTGCGGTGTGACCACCTCCTTAAACGTGCTATCCGTGTAGTCCTCTGCCTCACAGATGTGCCACAGCAACTCCAGCAGCCACTCAAGGTCCAAATCCTGGAGCTCAAACCTGTGCAGCTGGTGACACTTCCTCCAGATGTGTTTGTCTGGGACTCATGGTGCATTCATGACGTTACACATACCACAGGATGTACGCTCCACTTGGCCAAGCTGACCTGCCAGCCCGTAACTCTAAAAACTATTTATTATACTTAGGGTAAGTAGAATGAGTAGAATAAATTGCTAGTAACAACGTTACTACACTCCTAACAGCAACTTCTCAACAGCCAATGAACTTCGTTTTCTTGTGAAGTCGTTCCTGGGTTTTTTTTTCAAACTCAGCCCGCTGCCTGAGTGGACAGGTCTCTCATGGGGCCTGGCTGTCTCCGCTGCCGGAAATTGAGTGAAGGCCCCGAGCCTCACCCTCGTTTATCCACTACCCGAGTAGAGGTGTCCTTCACAGGTCCCACTGCCTGCGCTCCCGGAAGGTGAATTATTTGTAAACAGTTGAGGTCCTAGCACTGAGCCCTGTAGCACGCCACTCATTACATCTTGCCAACCTGAAAAAAGGCCATTTATGCCTACTCTCTGCTTGCTGTTAGCCAGCCAATCTTCTATCCATGCCAATATGTTACCCTCTGTACCATGAGCTTTTATATTCCACAATAGCATGGGGTCAGTCCCTGTATGGGTTCCTGTATTTACTGGGGTCTGTCTCCTCACCTTTTCCCATAGTGACATCATGGCATAAGCCATGATTAGCAGGCCTTAGGCAATGAGAATGCTACATGGAAACTGGGAGATCTGGCAGGGATGTAGATATGAGGGATGTAATGTATTTGAACTTTTAAAAAGCATTCAATAAAATGACACACCAGAGGTTATTTACTCAAAATTAGGACTCAGGAGATGGGGGTAATATATTAGCATGCATTCAGAATTAGTTAATGGACAGAAACCAGGATAAGCAGGGTATTTTCAGGTTGGCAGGGTATCACAAGGATCAGTATTTGGATCTCAACTACTTACAATCCATTATTAAAGACATCGTTGAGGGCCCTAAGTGTAATATATCCAAGTTTGCTGATGATGCAATGCTTGGTGAGCAAGTCAGCAGTCAGGAGAATGCAACAGGATTTAGACAGGTTAAGTCAGTGGGCAAGAGCATGGCAGACAGAATATAACGTGGAGATTTGTGAAGTTATCCATTCTTCTCAGAAAAGCAGAATATATTTTATATGGTACAAGACTGGAAATTGTTTGCATTCAGTGGAACCGAGGTGTCCTTGTACGAAAATCACAGAAAGTTAACGTGCAAGTACAGCAAGCAATTGGAAAGCCAAATGTTAAGTTAGCTTTTATCATGAAAGGGTTGAAGTATTATTGTGAAGAAGTCTTACTATAATTATACAGAGGATTGGTGAGACCACGTCGTGGGTATTGTGTGCAGTTTTGGTCTCCTTACCTGAAGAAGGATATACTTGCCATAGAGGGAGTGCAGTGGAGATGCACTAGACTGGTTCCTGGGATGAGGAGATTGTCCTATGAATGAGCTAAAAAAATGCTTGGCATAGGTGGAAATAGGGAATACTAATGAGACAGATATGTGGTTGGAAGCTCATCTCTCAATCACTCCGAATGATAGATCACTCTGAATCTCTCCATCATTCCAAATCTCGAGATCACTTTGAATCTCTCGATCATTCCAAATCCCTAGATCACTCTGAACCTATCGATAACTCTGAACCTCTGGATCACTCCCAATTCCAATCACTCTGAATCTCTCGACCACCCTGAAGTTTTTTTTTATTTGTTTATGGGATGTGGGCGTCACTGGCTAGGCCCACATTTATTGCCCATCCCTAATTGCCCTTTTTAAGAGAGCAGTTAAGAGTCAGCCACATTGCTCTGGGTCTGGAGTCACATGTAGGCCAGACCAGGTAAGGATGGCAGATTTCCTTCCCTAAAGGACATTAGTGAATAAGTATACAAGATGGTTTTTTGCAACAATCAACAGTTGGTTTCATGGTCATCAACAAGACCAAGTGGTAAGTAACATTTGTGCCACACAAGTGCCAGGCAATGACCATCTCCAATAAGAGAGAATCTAACCATTGACCCTTGACATTCAATGGCATTACCATCACTGAATCCCTCACTATCAACATCCTGGGGGGTTACCATTGACCAGAAACTAAACTGGACTAGCCATACTACAAGAGCAGGTCAGAGGCTAGGAATTCTGTGGCAAGTAATACACCTCCTGACTCCCCAAAGCCTGTCCACCATCTACAAGGCACAAGTCAGCAGTGTGATGGGATACTCTCCACTTGCCTGGATGAGTGCAGCTCCAACAACACTCAAGAAGATTGACACCATCCAGGACAAAGCAGCCCACTTGATTGGCACCCCATCCACCACCTTAAATATTCACCCCCTCTACCAGTGACAGTAGCAGCAGTGTGTACCATCTACAAGATGTACTGCAGAAACTGACCAAAGCTCCTTCAACAGCACCTTCCAAACCCACAACATCTACTACCTAGAAGGACAAGGACAGCAGATAGATGGGAACACCACCACCTGCACCATCAAGGCAAACGCCATTGGGAATATATCGCCATTCCTTCACTGTCGCTGGGTCAAAATCCTGAAACTCCCTCCATAACAGCACTGTGGGTGTACCTACACCACATGGACTGCAACAGTTGAAGAAAACTGCTCACCACCACCTTCTCAAGGGCGATTAGTAAAGAGCAATAAATGCTGACCCAGCCAGTGACACCCACACCCTGTGAAAGAATTTTTTAAAGTTCATTTATCACTAAAAATACTGAGATTTCTATAGTGCACATTTGATCTGTCTTGCCAGTATCTGTTCATCTCTCTCCTCCTGTTTCTCTCTCACCCTCTCCCTCCTCTCCTTGTGTGTATCCATTCTCCCTCCCTCTCTTTTTGACTCTCTGTTACCCTGCTTCCACGTCAGTCTCTCAGTCTCTATCTACCCCTCTCTCAGTCTCTATCTCTCTCAGTCTATCTCACTCTCTGCCTCTTTATCTCTCACTCAATTTCTCTATCTCCCTCTCTCAGTCTGTCTCTCTCTTAGTCTCTATCTCCCCTCTCTCAGCCTTTATCTCTTTCAGTTCTCTCTCTCTCTTAGTCTCTCTCCCTCTCAGTCTCTGTCTCTCGCAGTCTCTCACCATTTCTCAGTCTCTATATCTCTTTCTCAGCATCTCTGTCAGTCTCTATCTCCCTCTCTCAGTCCTTCTATCTCTCAGTCCCTCTATCTCTCAGTCTCTATCACTCTCAGTCTCTTTCTCTCAGTGTCTATCTCTCTGTCTCTCTATATCTCTTTGTCTCTATATCTCTTTCTCAGTATCTCTCTGTCAGTCTCTATCTCCCTCTCTCAGTCCCTCTATCTCTCATTCTGTCTATCTCTCTCAGACTCTCTACCTCTCTCAGGAGAGAGGGAAGGGGTGACCACCAGGCAATCAAAAAGGAGAGGCAGGTGGAGCAGGAGACCCCTGGGTACTTCCCGCTTTCCAATCAATATTCTAAACATTGATGAAAGTGATGGTTCACCTGGGGAGTGCAGCCAGAGCCAAGTCCATGGTATCACTGGTGGCTCAGCTGCATGGGGTGGGGTGGTGTGCAAGGAAAACTGGAAGAGAAAGAGTGATAGGTTATTCGATAGTTAGGGGAGCAGAAAGGTGTTCCTGCAACCCCTGGCATGATTCCGGCATGGTGTGTTGCCTCCCTGGTGCCAGGGTCCAGGATGTCCCTGAGTGGCTGCAGAGCACTCTGAAGGGGGAGGGGGAACAGGCAGCAGTTGTGGTCCACATTGGTACCAACAACATAGGTAGAAAGAGGGAGGTGGTCCTGTGGTCAGAACTTAGGGAGCTGATGGTAGAAAATTAGCAAGCAGGACCTCAAAAGTAGTAATTTCTGGACTACTCCCAGCGCCACATGCAAGTGAATTTAAGAATAGGAGCATAAGACAGATGAATGCGTGGCTGGAATGTTGGTGCAGGAGGGAGGGCTTTCAATTCTTGGGACATTGGAATTGGATCTGGGGAAGATAAGACCTGGACAGGCCAGACAGGTGGCACATGAACAGAGCCAGGACAGAGTTCCTTGTGAGGTGTTTTGCTAGTGCTGTTGGGGAGGGTTTAAAATAACTCAGAAGGGGTGTGGGAACCAGGAGATAAAGTCAGAGAGGAGTACCAAGGTGTAAAGAATACTGGGAGAGATAGATAGTACTAGAATAGGAAATAGTAAGATAATAGGGAGGACCAGAGTAAGGGAGAAAGTAATAGAGTCTAAATCAGGGTGCATGTATTTGAATGCACGGAGTGCGGTTAATGATTGGTTAGTTATAGGCGCAGATTGCCATGTGGAATTAGGATGTTGTGGCTATGACAAGGACCTGGTTCAAAGACCGGGTGTTAAATATTCCTGGATACAAGGTATTCAGGAAAGATAGCAAGGAAGAAACTGATTAAGGACAGCATTGCAGTGCTGGAGAAAGAGGATGTCCCAGAGGGGTCAAGGGCAGAATCTATTTGGCTAGAGCGAAGGTACAACTACATTGCTCGGTGTAATCTCTCGGCTACCAACTAGTGGAAAGGATGTCAGGGAACAGATTTGCCAGGAAATTACAGAGATGTGCGAGAATTATAGTGTAGTTATAATGGGGGTTTTTAATTACCCAAGGGAAGTGAGATTGGAAATTGTGGAGGCACTGGCCATAATTTTTCAGTCTTCCTTAATTTCAGGCATGGTGCCAGAGGACTGGTGAATTGCAAATCCACAGAATCACAGAGTTTTAATGGTAAAGAAGGAGGCCATTCGGCCCATCGTGTCTGCACAGGCTCTCTGAATGAGCATCATGACCTAGTGCCATTGCCCTGCCTTCTCCCCATACCCCTGCACGTTGTTTCTATTCAAATACTTATCTAATGCACCTTTGAATGTCTCGATTGAACCTGCCTCCACCACAATTCCAGGCAGTGCATTCCAGACTCGGACAATTCCTAGTGTGAAAAAGTTTTTTCTCACATCATATTTGCTTCTTTTGCAAATCACTTTAAATCTGTGCCCTCTTGCTCTTGATCCTTTTATGAGTGGGAGCAGCTTCTCCCTATCTGCTCTGTCCAGCCCCTCCTGATTTTGAGCATCTCTATCAAATCTCCTCTTAGCCTTCTCCTCTCCAATGAGAACAGTCCCAACCTCTCCAATCTATCCTCATAGCTGAAGTTTCTCATCCCTGGGACCATTCTTGTAAATTTCATCTGCACTCTCTCCAATGTGTTCACATCCTTCCTATAGTGTGGTGCCCAGAACTGTACACAATACTCCAGCTGAGGACTAATGAGTGTCTTATATAAATTCAGCATACCCTCCCTGCTCTTGTACTCTATGCCCCTATTAATAAAGCCCAGGATACTATATGCTTTATTAACTGCTCTCTCCACCTGCCCTGCCACCTTCGATGATCTATGCAAATATACCCAGGTCTTTCTGCTCCTGCACCCTTCAAAATTTCCCCCCTTATTTTATATTGCCTGCCCATGTTCTTCAGACCAAAATGCATCATCTCACACTTCTCCAAAAAGAGAGAATCCAACCATCGTCCATTGATGTTCAACGGCATTACCATCACTGAATCCCCCACTATCAACATCCTGGGGGGTTACCATTGACCAGAACTTGACTAGCCATATAAACACTGTGCCTACAAGATCAGGTCAGAGGTTAGGAATCCTGCGGTGAGTAACTCACCTCCTGACTCTCCAAAGTCTGTCCACTATCTACAAGGCACAAGTCAGGAGTGTGATGGAATACTCCCCACTTGCTTAGATAAGTGCGGCTCCCATAACACTCAAGAATCTTGACACCATCCAGAACAAAGCAGCCCACTTGATTGGCACCACATCCGCAAACATTCACTCCCTCCATCAGCGACGCACAGTGACAGCAGTGGATAGAGAGAAACTGTTCTCGCTCATAAAAGGCTTGAGAACAAGAGGGCACAGATGTAAGGTAATTAGTAAAAAAGCAAGAGTGATGTGAGAAGACACTTTTTCACACAGAGGGTGGTTAGGGTTTGGAATGCACTGCCTGAGAGTGTGGTGGAGACATGTTCAATTGAAGCATTCAAAAGGGAATTAGACTGTTAACTGAAAAGGAAGAATGTGCATGGTTACACAGGGAGA
The DNA here is from genome assembly GCF_017639515.1 of Carcharodon carcharias. NCBI lineage: Eukaryota > Metazoa > Chordata > Chondrichthyes > Lamniformes > Lamnidae > Carcharodon > Carcharodon carcharias. The sequence continues at coordinate 256,462,683 of NC_054467.1, read as the reverse complement.
AGATGGGAGAATGGCACTAGGTGAGTTGCTCATTCGGAGAGCTGGTGCACACTCTCTGTCTCTTTCATTCTATCTGACTCTCTCTCTGTCTCTCAGTCTCTCTATCTCCCTCTCTCTCAGCCTCTTTCTCTCATTCTCTCTATTGCTCTGTGCCTCTAGCTCCCTCTCTCTTAGTCTCTGTAAGCCTCTCAGTCTCAATCTCTCTCTCTCTCAGCCTCTATCTCTTTTACTGTCTCTAACTCTCTCAATCACTCTCTCTCAGTCTCTATCTCCATCTCTCTTGGTCTCTATCTCTCAGTTCTATCTCTCTCTCAGTTCTCTCTATCTCCCTTTCCCTCTATCTCTCTCAGTTCTTTCTATCTCTCTCAGTTCTCTCTATCTCTCTCAGTTTCTCTATCTCTCTCAGTCTCTTTATATCTCTCAGTTCTCTCTATCTCTCTCAGTTTCTCTATTGCTCTGGCTCGCTATCTCTCAGTCTCTTTATATCTCTCAGTTCTCTCTGTCTCTCTCCGTTCTCTCTATCTCTGTGTTCTCTATCCCTCTCAGTCTCTCTATCTCTCTCAGTTTCTTTAACTCTCTCAGTCTCTTTATCTCTCTCAGCTCTCTCTATCCGTCTCAGTTCTCTCCATCTTTCTCGGTTCTCTCTTTCTGCCTGTCTCCATCTCCCTCTTTCTGTCTCTGCCCCAGAGTTCAACTCTCTTGCATTTAACAGGATCCAAAGCTATTTCAAGCCAAGTTGGACAGAAAAAAAAAATGAAAATAGAAAAGGAAAGCTTGTTGTTCTATCAGTTGCTTTGTGCACTGTTGCTTTGGCCCAGTTCCACGGAATGTTTCCTTTGTCGCTGACTTTTTTTTTCTGCTTAAATATTTCCCTCTTTTGTTTGCTTTGAATATTCTGAATGAAAGACATTTGCAAAACATGATTTCTTAACGAAATAAAGCCTTAAATCTGCTTAATCCAGGTCATTATGTAAAAAAGAAATCTGCTCCAGCCAACGCTGACTCTCTGAAAGGTCATTCATTCCAACGGAGTTCGCCAAAAGGGCAATTCAGCCAAAGTTATCACTGAAGGATTTTGTGATGAGAGAGAGAAATTAAATATATTAGATGTTTGCTAGTATGAGTCGCGTAGTCCCATCACTAGGGGGAAAAGGCTTGTGGGGTTTGTGTGGGGGGAGGGGGGGGGTGTTGGGGTGTGGTTGGTGTGGTGAGGGGAGCGAGCGAGGCTGTCCTAGTCATGATTAGGCCTGGGAAGCCTTGGCTGGGAACCGGCAATGTCTTTGTGTTTGGTTGAGAGGGGGGCGCGCTGGTGGGGGTGTGGGTGGGGGTTTGCTGTGGAATGAGGTGAGGGGAGTTGGCTGATGACATCATTAAGGGGCTGGTTGCCATGGGAGCTGTGAGAGTGGCTAGACTGCCGGGAGTGGTAAGAGAAGGCAAGGAAAGAAGTCAAAAGTTTGAATCTCAGGGAGGACGGTTACCATGTCAACCAGCAACACAAAACACAAGGTTGCTGCTTTCCTTGGACGGTTGGTGGGGTGGGGGGATGAAGAGTCAGAAAATTCTGTGGCCGACGCTCGAGCAGCATCATCAGTTCAATAACAACTGTACAATTATGATCTCATTGAGTGTGGTGGAGCAGTCTCATGACTGCTCCCCGGGCTCACTGACCTACATCAGCTACTGGTCCAGCATTCGTCATCCAGCCTTTCACATTCCTCCATGCTCCATGGCCTTGCCACCTCCCTTTCTCTGTAATGTCCTCCAGGTACACGACCCTCTGAGTACCTCCAATTCCAGCCTCTTCCTTATCTCCGATTTCATCATCCAACGATTGGAGGAGGGGAAAGATTGAGGGAGGGGGGAGGGGAAGGAGAGGGTGAGGGGGAAGGAGAGGGGGAAGGATTGTGGGAGGGGAAAGCGGAGAGGGAAAGGGGAGGGGGAAGAGGGGGAAGAGGAAGGAGAGGGGGAAGGGAAAGAGGAGGAGAAAGGGGGAGAGAAAGGAGCATGAAGGGGAAGGAGTTGGGGAAGAGAAAAGGGAGAGGGAAGGAAGTTTTGGGGGAGGGAGGGTTGGAAGAGTGGATAGAAGAGGGGAAGGGTTGGGAGAGGAGGAAGGGGAGGGAGTAAGTGAAGGGCTGATGGAAGGGAAAGGGTTGGGAGAGGTAAAGGATTGGGAGAGGGGGAAGGGTTGGGGAAGGGGACATTGTTGGGGGAGGAGGAAGAATTGGGGAAGGGGGAATATGTTGGGGAGACTGAAGGGTTTGAGAGAGGGTCATTGTTGGGGGAGGTGGAAGGATCGGTTAGATGAAGCTTCCAGGAGGCATTTAACTGAGGTGAGTAGTTTTAAGTCAGTTCCCATCTGCAGGTGGGACATCTCTAACCTTTCTCTTCAATTTACACTGCCCTTCTTTAACTGTTAGTCAGCCATTTAATAAATTAGCTAAACTTACTCTGTGCATCTCAGTTTGGTTTGGTACTGGAGACAGATCCTAATAGGCCTATAGAGTGAGCTCCATCTGGATAATGCCATGACTCACTGGGAAAGAGCCATGACAAATGTGAAAAGTTTGATCAAACCACCTAACTGTTTAATTTAGGTTAACAGAATATGAGCACCAGGTTTGTAAACTTAATAAGTAAATAACTGTTTATTGAACAAGTTGTTTTTAACCAGTGGCAAATGAAAGAAATATGAACTGCTAACTTCTAACTCTGTAACCTAAACTCTACCCCTTCTTAAATCCCTGTGCATACACATACAAGACACACACAACACACAAAAACATGGATTTTTAGGGTTAGATAAAACAGTTCAATAGCACCAATTCCGGAGTACAGGATTGGATGGGTTGATTTTGATCGGTGTCTCCCAAATTCCTTTTAGTTCTTTGTTGATGACATGAGGTGGCCTTCCAGTACTTTCAGTCTTTAGCTCACTGGTTGAGCACTTACTTTTCAATGTCTCTAATGGTGATTTTCCCCTTTTCCTCTTGACAGGGGTTTTTCAGAGAGAGAGCAGGTTATAGATATATGAAAGGAGGGGTGGAAACAGCTAGCTATAATTTTAGAATTACTGGAATCTTACACAGAGGAAAAAGAGGTTTTAGGTCTTTTCCCTATTCAGGCTAGGAGTGTTTCTGCTACACTGCTCTCACACAAACCCTGGTCACCTGGTCAGGAGCCAATTAAAATGTTGTTGCCAGGAAGTTCTCCATTTGACCAGACTCCTCCTCAGCACTATCCTGTCTTTTATGGCACACTCTGTTCCAGGACAGCAACATTGTATATATCCCTCACAGTGTTCCAGTAGACAGGTCTTTCAAATTGCAGCCATTGTAATTTTAATCCGCAGTCCAACAGAAATAAAAATATCCATTCTTTACAATACAGTGATATGATCAGACAACGAGAAAGACAAAAACCAGAGAGAGAACGAGAGAGAACGAGAGAGAACGAGAGAGATCGAGAGACAGAGCTGGGGACTCTATAAGGGAGGTGAGGCCTAGGTTCAAAATCTCATCTGAAAGATGGCACTTCCGACAGTGCAGCATTCTGTGGGTAGTAAGTGCTGACATTGCCAGTGACACCTTCATCCCCTGTATGAACAAAAAAATAGAGAAACAGGAAGAAAGACAAGTGTCCAAGCACAAAATATACACAACACACTTATGTCCAAGATATCAGCTGTAAGCTTCTGAATTAGAAGGTTGTGGGTTCATGCCCCACTCTGGACATCTGACACTTCATTGTTATACTGAAGAGGTGCTGTCTCTTTGATGAGATTTTAAATTCAATTAATCAACAAAACTTCAAGAAAATGCTGTTCTCAAGATCATGAAACTACCAGATTGTTGTAAAAACCCATCTGGTTCACTCATGCACTTTAGGGAAGGAAATCTGCCATTCTTACCTGGTCTGACCTATATGTGACTCCAGACCCACAGCAATGTGGTTGGCTCTTAACTTCCCTCTGAAAAGATTGAGTAAGCTGCTCAATTGTACCAGACCATGACAGGAATGTTCAGCAAGAATAAAACTAGACAGATCGCCCAGCATTGACAAAGCAGCCCCCTTGATTGGCACCCCTTCCACAAACATTCACTGCTGACGCACAGTAGCAGCAGTGTGTACCATCTACAAGATGCACTGCAGCAACTCACCAAGCCTCCTTAGACAGCACCTTCCAAATCCACGACTGATACCATCTAGAAGGACAAAGGCAGCAGATAGATGAGAACACCACTTCCTGGAAGTTCCCCTCCAAGTCACTCACCATCCTGACTTGGAAATATATCGCCGTTCCTTCGCTGTCGCTGGGTCAAAATCCTGGAACTGCCTCCCTAACAGCACTGTGGGTGTACCTACACCACATGGACTGCAGCAGTTCAAGAAGGCAGCTCACCACCACCTTCTCAAGGGCAGTTAAGGATGGGCAATAAATGCTGGCCCAGCCAGTGAAGCCCACATCCTGTAAATGAATCAAAACTGTTAGCTGGGTGGTAAATGTGGATCCGGTTGATATCAACATCATGGGGTTCAATCCTCGTTCTGGATGGGGTGGATTCGGGACCTGCCTCCTAGCCCTACCCGTGCTGGAGGTTGTGGTGCTGCAAGTCAGACCTGCCTCCCAGCAGAGAAAGCAAGAAGATAAACAAACGCCCCACCCCTGTATTCACAGCGGGCCCCTTGTCCTCGCCTTCTAATGTGAGCTTGCTTTTCCCATCATATCAATCACAGATAAGGCAATCTCTGGTCACTTCCTTCCCCGCCCATATTCCCCTTCCATACCTCAACCCTCCTTCCCTCTGGAGCCAGTCCTGGGACAAACTATCCCCCAATTCTCTTATAACCACACTTTCAATATCCCAACTATCTAGCCTTTGGCTTCCTGTTTGCCACAGCATTTCAGCATCTTCTGATTTGCTCAACCACATCCTCATCTCCATCTTTGATGCCCTGGACCCCTATCAAACCATTGCTCTCCCTCTCCCTGACTACCCCAGCACTGCTCTTAGCTCCACTCCCTTCAGTCCAAGAGGCACAGACTCGAATGGATATGACAGTTCAGCCATCCACCTCCAGGTCTGGCTGGACAACATAAAGCACTATCCAGTCCTCTTGTCTGCTAAAACTGTTCACTATCCCAGGATCATTCTGGGATGCAAAGATAACCCCCAGCTTTTCTTCCCTACTACAGTCCGTCTTCTTAAACCCCTCTCCCCATCCCCTCTACTCTTAACTCCAACAATAAGTGTAAGGAGCTTCTTTGTCGCTAAGATTGAGACAATCCGATCAGCTGCCTCTGCCTCATTCCTCCCTTCCATTAGTCTGTCTGGCCAAACTTCCTTTCGTTCTTCCCCCTGCCCTAGCCCTGAGCTCGCATCTTTCTCTAGTTCCTCTCCTATCTCCCCTCATGCCCTCTCCGAGGTCATCTTGTCCATGAGACCCACCTCCTGATCCCTCGGTCCTATTCCCACTAAACTGCTGACCACCGAACTTCCACTCCCAGTTCTCATGTTAGCCGATATTGCAAATGGTTCTGTCTCTTCAGGTGTTGCCCCTTTCTCCATTAAACCTGCCATCATCGACCCATCCTCAAAAAAACCCCTTGAGACGACCGTGCTTGCAAACCACGCTTGCACCTCATCGCCAACCTCCCTTTCCTCACCAAAGCCCTTGAAAATGTTGTCACCTCCCAAATCTGTTCCCATCTTTCCTGGACCTCCGTGTTCGAATCCCTCCAATCAGATTTCCGCCCCACCACAGGACTGAAACAGCTCTGACTAAAGTCACAAATGACATCCTATGTGATTGTGACAAAGGCAAACATTCCCTCCTCGTCCTTCTTGACCTGTCTGCAGCCATTGACAGGGTTGGCCACAACATCAGACTGCTTATCCAGCATCCAGTACTGGATGGGCAGAAATCTCCTCCAATTAAATATTGGGAAGACTTAAGCCAGTGTTTCAGTCCTCGTTCCAAACTCCATTCCCTGGCTACTGATTCCATCCCTTGCCCAATACGTTCCTGGCTGGTCTCCCGCATTATACCCTCCATAAACTTGAAGTCATCCAAAACTCTGCTGCCCGTGTCTTAACTCGCAGCAATCACCCTGGTGCTTGCTGATGTACATTGGCACCCGGTTAAGCAACGTCTTAACTTTAAAATTCTCACCCTTGTTTCAAATCTCTCCGATCACCTTCTCCGTCCCGATCTCTTTAATCTCCTCCAAAACCACAACCCTCGGAGATATCTGTGCTCCTCTAATTCTAGCCTCTTGTGTATTCCTAATTAGAATTGCTCCAGCCAATTAGAATTGCTCTCAGGGGCGGCGATGGCGTGGTGGTACTGTCACAGAACTAATGATCCAGAGACCCAGTGTAATGCTCCACGGAACTGGGTTTGAATTCCACCATGGCAGACATCTGATGGTGACCATGAAGCCATTGCCGATTGTTGTTAAAAACCCCTCTGGTTCAGTAATGTGCTTTAGGGGGGAAATCTGCTGTCCATACCCGGTCTGGCCTACATGTGGGTGACTCTTAAATACCCTCTGCAATGGTCTAGCAGGCCACTCAGTTGCATCAAATCACCAAAAGTAAGCCAATGAGGAATGAAACCAGACAGACCACCCTACCTGAGGCACCAGAAATAACAATGGCAGACCCAGCCCTGTCAACCCTGCAAAGTCTTCCTTATTAACATCTAAAGGCTTGCGCGAAAATTAGATGAACTGTCTCACAGACTAGGCAAGGAACAGCCTGGCATAGTCATCCTCAAGGAATCATATCTTACAGATAATGTACCAGACACCCACCATCACCATCCCTGGGTATGTCCTGTCCCACAGACAACTCAGCTATCAGAGGTGGCGGCACAGTGGTTACAGTTGGGAGGGAGTTGCCCTGGGGGGAGTCCTCAGCATGAATGCATGAAGTCTTAGGTACTGCACCTACCCCCAGCCTCTGCCCTCCCCACCAACCCTCACCAGCAACCCCCCCCTCCCCCCTCCCCACCAACGCTCACCAGCAGCCCCCCCACCTCCCCCCTCCCCACCAGCTGATGAATCAGTGCTCCTCCATGTTGAACACCACTTGTTGGAAGCAAGGGTGCAGATGTTCTCTGGGTGGGGGGGGGGGGGGGTACTTCAATGTCCATCACCAAGAGAGGCTCAGTAGCACCACTACTGACTGAGCTGACCGGGTCCTAGAGGACATACGTGCTAGACTAGGTCTGCGGCAGGTGGTGAGGGAACCAATAGGAGTGAAAACCCTACTGGACCTCATCCTCACCAACCTCACAAATCTCCTCTGTACCTCTTTAATTGCTGTAGAGGAGATTTATAAGGATGTTGCCGGGACTGGAAAGTTGCAGCAATGAGGGAGGGTTGGATAGGCTGGGGTTGTTCTCCATGGAACAGAGGAGGCTGAGGGGAGATTTGATTGAGATGTGAGGGGTCCTGGATAGAGGGGATGGGAAGGCCCGATTTACTTTAGCAGAGAGGTCAGTGACTCGGGGGCATAGATTTAAAGTGATTGGTAGAAAGATAAGGGGGAAGATGAGGGAAGGTTTTTCACCCAGAGGGTTGTGGGGGTCTGGAACTCACTGCCTGAAAGGGGAGCAGAGGTAGAAACCCTCAGCTCATTTAAAAAGGAGTCTGGATGTGCACCTGAAGTGCTGCAACCTGCTGGAAAGTGGGATTAGGCTGGGGGCTCGTTTCTCAGCCGGAGCAGACGTGGGTCAAGTGGCTTCTTTCTGTGCTGTAAACTTTCTCTGATTCTCTGATTCTATGAAATCCAACCTGCCCAATTACCACCCCATTGGCTTCCTCCTGCTCCCCTGATAGAAATTATCATCAACAGTGCTCTCAAGAGGCACTCACTCACTGATGCTCAGTTTGTGTTCCGCCAGGGTCACTCAGATCCTGAGCTCATTACAGCCTTGATCCAAACATGGACAAAACAGCTGAATTCCTGATGTGAGGTGAGAGGGTGAGAGTGATTCCCCGTGAGCGCAAGACAGTATTTGGCCAAGTGTAGCATCATGGAGCACTAGGAAAAGCATTAGCACTAGCACTGGAGTCAATGGGAATCAGGGGAAACCTCTCCACTGGTTGGAGTCATACACAGCACAAAGGAAGATGGTTGTGTTGTTGGAGGTCAGTCATCTCAGCTCCAGGACATCACTGCAGGAGTTCCTCAGGGTAGTGTCCTAGGCCTAACCATCTTCAGCTGCTTCATCAATGACCTTCCTTCCACCATAAGGTCAGAAGTGGGGATGTTCGCTGATGATTGCACAATGTTCAGCACCATTCGTGACTCCTCAGATACTGAAGCAGTCCACGTCCAAATGCAGCAAGACCTGGACAATATCCAGACTTGGGCTGACAAGTGGCAAGTAACATTCACGCTACACAAGTGCCAGGCAATGAACATCTCCAGCAAGAGAGAATCTAACCATTGCCCCTTGACATTCAATGGCATTACCATCACAGAATCCCCCACTATCAACATCCTGGGGATTACCATTGACCAGAAACTGAACCGGACTAGCCATATAAATACTGTGGCTACAAGAGTAGGTCAGAGGCTAGGATTTGTGCTACAAGTAACTCACCTATTGACACTCCAAAGCCTGTCCACCATCCACAAGGCACAAGTCAGGACTGTGATGGGATATTCCCCACTTGCCTGGATGAGTGAAACTTCAGCAACCAAGCGGCCCACTTGATTGGCACCACATCCACTTTAAATATTAATTCCCTCCACCAGTGATGCACAGTGACAGCAGTGGCATCTCCATTGACAATGGCGACTGTCTCTTGATTCAAAGGTGATGTCCATTCAGGGTCTCAGGTTTCTACCATCGGTCTTCATGTGACTTGACCTGCAGATACTTGGGCACATGGGAGCAGGATGTCCCATGAGGTAGTGGGATCCAGAGTGCAGGATTTGCTTCCTTTTCATCCTTTCTCTGCCACTGCTCTGCATCCTCACTAAGACTTTGTGTAACTCGTGTTCAGAGCAGTTGTAATCACCACATTCCCATAATGCAGTGAAATCTGTTCTTTTTAATTATTCATTCATGAGATGTGGGCATCACTGGCTAGGCCAACATTTATTGCCCATCCTTAATTGCCCTTGTTCAGAGGGCATTTAAGAGTCAACCACACTGCTGTGAGCCTGAAGTCACATGTAGGCCAGACCAGGTAAGGACAGCAGATTTCCTTCCCTAAAGGAGGTTAGTGAACCAGATGGGTTTTTACAACAATTGGTGCAAACTCGATGGGCTGAAGGGCCTCTTCTGCACTGTGATTCTGTGAACAATCGACAATGGTTTCATGGTCATTGGTAGACTTTTATTTCTAGATTATTATTGAATTCAAATGCAGTGGTGGGATTCGAACACCTGCCCCCAGAGCATTAGCCTGGGCCTCTGGATTACCGGTCCAGTGACAATACCACTATACCACTGCCCCCCCCAACCCCCCAATCACGGACACGTAAGAGCGCTAGAGAGGTTCCATCGGCAAAGCCTCTGTCACATCCTCCAGACTTTGGGGACGACCGTCAAACAAACAGTCCGCCCTTCCTGAAGGCAGCTGCACCAGCTTCAGGCAAAACTCCTGCAAAATCCTGCAAAATCAACTTCACTGGACTGGACTGGACACTGTGTCCAGATGGTCAAAAACCATCTCCCCCAACCGGGTCCTGTTTACTCAACTCTCCAACGGCCAGCGTTCCAGGGGAGGACAAAGGGAAACACGTCAAAGACCCTCTGAAACTCTCCTTGAAGCTCGGCAGCATTGACATTAATGACCGGGAGGTGCTCGCTACCAATCGTTCAAAATGGCGACAGCTTGTCCATCACGCTGCATCGCGCTCTGAGTCCCAACGTCTTCGTGATGAGGCAGAGCGGCTGCAGAGAAGGAAAGAAAAGGGAAGCAAATCCAGCGCTCCGGACCCCACTGCCTCATGGGACATCCTGTCCCCATGTGCCCCAAAGACCTGTGGGTCAAGAATCGGCCTGTTCAGTCACAGGAAGACCCGTGGCAGCAACTCGCGACCCTGAGTAGACATCATACCCCAATCCAGGGACAGCTACCCGCACCACGTGGACCGCGGCAGTTCAAGCAGCTCACCACCACCGCCACCACCTTCTCAAGGGCAATTAGGGATGGGCAATAAACGGTGGCCTAGCCAGACACGCGCCACATCCCGTGAATGAACGATAGAAATGTGGAAGCTGAGCTGCGCCTCCACTCTCAGGCGGACGTAAAAGATCCCATGGTCACTGTTTCAAAGGAAAGTCAGCGGAACTGTCCCCCCTGATGTCCTGGAGCCAATATTTCTCCACGAATACATTACTCGGTCATTATCACTTTTGCGATTTGCCCAAACTTGCTGTCCAGCAAACTGGACGGCACATCTCCCTACACTCCAGCAAGTGATTACGCCTCAAAAGTGCATTACTGGCTGGAAAATGCTATGAGATGTCTTGCGGTTCAGAAAGGCGCTATAAAAACGCGATCATCTCTTCGGGGGGGTGGTGGGTGGGGGGGGGGGTGGGGTGGATTTTTCCGGCCCCACCCGCTGCCGGGATCATCCGGTCCCGCCGAGAGCAGTTGGGCGCTTGGCCAGGCCGCCGACAGGCCCAGGAAGTTTCAGCCTCTTGGCTCGGAGTGTGCAAGGTTGAAGAACGAGGGGAGTTTGGCTCAGGGCGCAATGCACTGTGCGAACACTAGAGGGTAGCGCCAAGCAACTCCAGAGAGTTCCCATGTCTCAGCATCTCCACATGGGGACTCCAGAGTCAACGTGAATGATAAGCCTCTCATTCTGCTCTACTCCGTGGCACTTTAAAGCGGCTGCAGTGCTCCAGCAAAGGCACCCGTTCATGTTCACAGGCAAAGCTGGTGACAGATGAACACCCCCCACCGCCCCCACACGGGTGTCACACGTATCTCGTTGCTGCCGGACATTTCCTCTATCAGGTGTCCGAGGACCATTTGCACTGGGAGAAAGGGTCAGTAATGAGAGACACAGAATTAAAGGTGATCGGCAAAGGAGCAAGGGTTTGGGGGGGGGGGGTGGGTGTTGGGGGGGGTTGGGGGGGGATGCACTGTCTGAAAGGCTAGCGGAAGCAGATTCAGCTGTAACTTTCAAAAGGGAATTAAATAGATGGTTTCAGCGTTTTCTGCTTTTATTTCAGGTTCCTTGCCTCCGTAGCATCTTGCTCTCGTCTTGGACGTAACCCATTGCTCTCATCTTCTTGTCGTGCGGGTGAAGAACGGATTTATTGGCAGTTATCAAAGTGAGGACATCAGTAAAAGTCTCCAAGCTATTTCTGTTTGCAATGATGTCACACAGCTCTGCAGTGCCAAAAAATTATACAGGGAATCGGAGAGACCATCTCAGTTTGCAAAGGGCTCTCCATTTTTCTCAGCAGCCCGTAATTGCTTATTAATTCAATAATAATAAACATTAGGAATTATATTTACACAATGCCTTGTCACACTGAAAGGTTGACAAGCACTTCACACAAGGATGATGACTGATGTCAGGAAGCACCTCTCTTCACACCAAAAGTGACTCATACCTCAACTGGCCTCTGGGTAGAGTCACTTGTCCTAAGGTTTTATGTTATCTCGTGAAGAGGTCTAGAGGCTTGGTTAAACATTAACTGTTTATTAATAACACATAGCTATATGTATAAATGTAGGATACATTCCTGACCAGGTGCTATCTTCATGCTGACTTCTACCAGGCTCACAGCCACACTCTACCACTCCCATGTGACCCTCTGCATCATAATGTGGGCAGCGCTGTTTCCCCATTCCCAAATTAACCCTTACAACCCCAAACACCCTTATACTACACCTCCCCCCCCCCCCCCCCGCCAAGTCATTACCCAAACGTATTTACAATAATATTTACATGCTACCCCTTCTCCTCCCAAGCCTCTGAATTTACAGATTCAGATGGTCTGGAGGCTTTACAACTCTTCCAGATCTCATTCTTTCCAGGTTTGGGGGAGGGGTGATCTCAGTTGCTTCGGGCTGATTGTGTTGCTCTGGAGTTGAGGTTGTCGCACTCGGTGGTGAAATTATTTGGGTTTCCACGCCCGGTTCGCTCAAATGTACGATAGGAAGTTCGCCACGACGAATATGGGAGCAGACTTCTCCTGTCCCGTCTGATTGCCCCTTCTGGGGTATGGATCAAGTAAGACTGTCTTCGTTTCTCAGGCCAACGAGGCCTTCTCTGTCAAGGTCCCTGACCCAAACCTTGTCACCTCTGTTCAGCCTGGGCAGGTACCTCCCATTGTAAGTGGAATCTTGTCGCTGTCCCAGGGACTGTTCCTGGTCCTGAACCTTCTGATAGCCCCTGACTGCCATCCCTAGGGTTCATTTCTCCGGCAGCATGAGAAGCTGAGGGTGAAGGTTTCTGCCCCTCAGCGGCTCTGATGGGGCTAATCCACACTGCAGTGGGTGGATCTGTATGTGGAAAGCGGCACTGGAAAGTCGCCCTTTTTCTTCGAGGGCCTTAGTGATGCCCCTTTTCTGCCTCACTGTCATGTTGTGGATACCCTGGGGAGCTGCTGAGGTTCTGAAATCTGCAATTCCTGGGAAAATGAGTGAAGTACGCATTAGCAAATTGCGGGCCATTGTCGGGCACTGCCTAGTCCTGGATGCCATGGATTGCAAAAGGAGCTACTGACCAACTCTGTGGTCGTTGTATGTAAACGTTTCACTTCGGTCCACTGAGAGGAGTAGCCAACAATGAGGAAGGACCTGCTGTTGTACACACGTGTACACTCGTATAGATCGACCCCCAAATGTTCCTATGGGAAACGTGTGGGATAAGGGGCTCCCGCTGGACTGGTTTGTGCAGCGTGCGCGCTGAACAGTTTCGAATCGCCTCTTTGATTTCTCTTGGTGTCACCGGCCACCAGACTGCAGACTGGGATCGTGCTCTGCGCTTTGCGATGCCTGACTGGCCCTGGTGGATTAGGTGTAGAATCCCTGGCTGGAGGGAGACAGGAACGACCAATCGCTCATCATCCACTAGCAGAACATCAATAACAGTGAAGCCTTTCCTGCCGATCAAAGTACAATTTCATAACACTGACCGCTGGGCACTGCAGAGGCCGACCTTGTGGGCAGCACTGGATGGATGCAGACGCACTCTTCGGGTGGAATCGTCCGTGCCCACTAGCATTGGGCATGCCCGGCGGCCTGAGCGGACAATATGGCAAGAAGGCCAAAAATCAGTTTCACGGCCTTGTGAAACCCTTGCGATCATCCGGTCAGCCCATCGATGGTGGGACCACGTTCCCCACCATCGGACATCGGGAACCCCATTGTAATACATCAACAGACCATTATAAGACCAGACAACCAAACTCATCCCCTCCCCCACCACTGGATTGTCCGCCCCACAACTGTAATAAGTGACGAGCACTGCGCTCGGGACTTTGAGGTTTGTTTGCCGACCTTGCTTCGGACGGCACTCGCAGTGTCAGCGCCAGGATTCACCGGCAGCACCACAGCACTGTTAGGGGGGCACACGGGCAGGTCTCTACCTACCAGACCAGCCAGAAGGTGGGGGTGCCTTTGTACGGCTGCAGGGCTCGGGCTTGCTTGGGGAAGGGGGGAGAAGTGGCCTCAGGTGGGGGAAGAGGCTGCAGGGTGAGGGCTGTACCGGGGAAGGGGGGTATCTCAGGGTGTGTGTGGGGGGGGCACATGTTGACCTGTGCAAGTAGCCTCAAGATGGTGAGGGCTGAGGAGGGAGTCTCCAGAGGAGATGAGGCCAGATGGAGATGTGAGGGTGTGTGTGCGAAAGAGTGAGTGGTGATGCCCCTTGAGCTGGCAGTGCGTGAAATGCCAGTGAATGTGTGATGGGCTTGTGAGTGTGTGAGTTTAGAGTGAGAAGATGGTTACCTTACTCTGGCTGCACAGATGAGATCATTCATCCTCTTTCTGCATTGGATGGCCAGCCTCTTCTGTACAGCATTGGCACTGACCACCACTGCCATTGCCTTTCAAGCCAGAGTGGTAATGTAGCTGCCGCTCCTGTGGCCAGAGCGGGTGATAGAGAACATCACAGCAAGCCACCACAGGCAGAATCTCTGTACTCTGGGCAGCATCCTGCTGGGTTCTGTCTCGTTCAGCACTGAGACCAATGGCTTGTGATCTGTCTCGATGATCACCTTAAGCCCAACAGCATAGCCAGAGAGCTTCTGACAGGGCCTCCTTTTTAATTACTGCATACCACATCTCTGCATTTGACAGCCCCCTGGTCGGTGGCATCCATCCAGCTGCTCTTGGAACAGAACTGCCCCTAGTCCTGTGGATGAGGCAACCGCTGTGATTGTAGTTGGTAGCGATGGGTCTTAGTGGACCAGGATACCTGGTCAGAGCAGCGTGGCTTTGATCTGATGGAACGCTTGCTCTCGGCATGCATCCCAACACCACACTGGGGCCTTTTTCGGAAGATGTCGCAGAGGCTCTGTTGGGTCAGGTTTTGCCAATCGGTTCACCATGCCCAGGAACATCTGGCGGTCTGGAATGGACGATGGGGCTGGACACTCACTTTGTTTGGTGTGGGTCCACCATGATGCTTTATCAACAAAAACCGGCTGCAGGTCTTGGAGAACTCGCACTGATCACTCAGCGTCTGTCGCACCTACTTCCTGCAAGCGTTTCAAGACAACCATGAGCCCACCATCTTGTCCCTCGACAGCCCTACCATGGACAAGAGTCATCACCCATATGGCAGATGACTCCTTTCAGGCCCTTGTAAAACGGCCAACGTTGTGTGTTGAGAAATCTCGGGAGCTGAAGTGATGCCGAGGGGTAATCACTCGAAGCAGGATCTGCCAAAGTGGGTGATAAGAGTTGTCAGCAACTTAGATTCCTCATCTCATGGAACCTGCCAGGAGGCACTGTAGGCGTCAAGGTTTGAGAGTACTGTGCTGTTGGGGAGTTTGGTTAAGCTGTCGCCCACTGAGGACATCAGGCAAATTTCCCTCACCGTTGAGTAGTATCAGGGTTGACACAAATGCGAATGAACCCGTTTGTCTTCAGGACTGGGACCACCCCAGGACATGTTCCATGTCGGCTGAGTGACCGGGACAATGAGCCCTCCCCCCCCATCTCGGTCATCTCATCTGGTTGCTGTTGTTCTTGCTCCGTAAGCGAGTGTGGTATTTTCCGTGGTGTGAACAAGCGCAGAGGTTTGGCATTGTTTCTTGGCATTATGCTGCGTCCAGTCTTCAGTCACCCCAGCTCAGTGAAAAGTTTTGGAAAATCCTTTTTTTAAAATCGAAATCAGAATGTTGCTGGTTAATCTCATCGATCTTTTGGATGGGGTAGAGGTTGATGCAGGCTTTCCTGCTCAGGAGAGAAAATGATTCGATGTGGAGCATATATAACGTCCATGTGTTTGTTTATTTTTATACTGGAGCAATGCTTGCAGCATATCTTTGACCTGGAGCTTGATGCCTCCTGGTCCATGTAGCTGTGCTGTAGGTGGCTTCGGACATTGTTTCACTAGCCACGGTTTCTTATCTGACAGGGCCCTCTCACTGGCTCCTGTGTCTAACTTGAAGTTCGTGAGGTGACCATTTACAGGTACATTGGCATTTCAAAATGTGCATCTGGGGTCCTTAGTTTCTCCCAAGAAAGATTGTTGGACTTCTTCTTAGTGTGGCTTATGTACCCATGGACTTATCTGGGATCCTCCACACATCTCGAGGTTTAGGAATTGCACATCTTTCCAAAGTGCCCCAGGAGATTGCAGTAAAAGCTGTGTAGGGTGATTGCCGGACATTGCCCAAGCCTGTGAGGTCTTTGGGCGCCTCAGCGCTGACATGGTCTGCAGCCATCTTGTGTTTTGCTAGGGCATTGCTTTCCTTGTCTTGGAGTCTCCTTGCCCCCTCGTTGCTTTATCAGCTGGACTATTGGGGTTTCTCCGTACCATGGTTTAACTTCGCCATGCAAAATGGATCGGTTTTGCTGGCGGAATTTCGATTTAGGTGGCTTTCTCTGAAGGCAGATCTTCTTTAGATCGGAATACATCCGAAAGAGTATCAACAGCCGCTCCCAATACTATTCTTTCTCTTATGAGCTCCGACTTAAAGTCACCATAGTTACAGCCAACAGCCAATCGGTATGGCCCATTTAGGAAAGAGTCCATGGGTTCCCTGGGCTTTTGGGCTCTCTTGTTAAATTCTGCTTACTCTAAAATTTTATTGCTTCATAGGTTAAAGTAGGTGTCAAAGGACTTCATGACCTCACCAAAGTTATTGGAAGATTCACTTATTCCTGGAAATTTTGTCATCAGCTGTTGAACCTACTGAATATAATAGTGTATTCACTTGGTCAGCCTCTATTTTCTTATTCAAGCCTGATATCATCACATATCTTAAAAAATCTTCTCCTCTAGGAAGAACACTGCAGCCCGGATCCCAAGTCAGTGTCACAATACATGGTGACAGGGATGCGAACGAAAATAATAATTTTGAGAGAAATCAGAGCAAAAAATCGGCTTCAATTCAATTCTGCAAGATCAGGAAAGCAACTTGCCGGCCAAAACGATTTGCTCAAGAAGATTTTCTGCGGAATTGCTGAAGTTGAAAATGACTCAGTAACTCGGGTGGGAGGCCGTCAATTTCCGACAAGTGCGGGAATTGAAAAAATTATTGCGGAGCCATTTTTAAAAATTAAACCTGTGCTGAAAACAGCCATGGATGGTAAATCAACACTGCTAGACTAAATAGGGCAGATGGAAGGGCCCGGTTAGGTGCAAAATTGGGGGCTATAAGCAGCATTCATTAAAACAGTTGGTCTGCCTGATTATTATGCCAATTTTAAAAGCTTATTTCAGCCCTTTTTTTTACAGTTTGCTCACCCCTTTTGTGATCTGGCTAGCTCCTTTAGCACTGATGTCAATCAGGTCTCACAATGGACCTCCACGTGCTCTGTTCAAGCACTTTTATGCTGCATAGTAGACCTTTCTCCTGCCCTTCAGCCCCCCCACTCCTATAACGGAGTATCTTCGGTGATCTCCAGCTGTGTCTTCGAAGTCTTCAAGTTAGGCGCACTTCTCTCAGGTTGGACTGCAGTTTCTTTACTTCTTCACTCTTAGGGATTTTGGGATCCTTCAACTGTTGCCACCATATTGCATATTTTCTCATGAAGACGTCTTGAGGCTTATAGGTTGAACAATAACTGTTTATTAATAACACGTAACTGTATAGAGTAAAGTCCCACCATTCACAGACGTTACATCCCTTCGCAAATGGGGAAATCGCGAACATTGAACATGCTTTTGCATGGGGCTCAGTTCAATAGGTTCCAGCCATGCGAGTGCAGCATTGGTTTTGTGGTGCAGTACCTGTATCTGTCAGACAGGGGAGCCACTGAGGAATACCCCGGTACAGGTTTCAAAATGAATGGTATTGCGAACGAGATTCGGAAACACGAGCAAGGAATTCGTGAAAGGTGGGATTTTACCTTATATTTATATTATATATAGGATACAGTCCTGACTAGGAGCTATCTTCATGCCAACTTCTATCACACTCACCACTACACTCTGCTACTCCCATGTGACTCGACAGCACCTCCTAACCCAGCACCCTCCACAGTAAGGAGGAAAGAACTTGCATTTTTCTAGCGCTACTCGTGATGCTGGGACACCCCAAAGTACTTTACAGCCTATGAAGCTCTTTTAATGGGTAGTCACTGTTGTAATGTAGGAAACATGGCAGCTAATTTGTGCACAGCAACTCCCACAAACAGCAATGTGACAATGAGCATATAATCCATTTTCTGTAATGTTAATTGAGGGATAAATATTGTCCAGGACACCAGGGATAACTCTTCTGCACTTCTTTGAAATAATGTCATGGGATGTTTTACTTCATCATCAAGAAGAGCAACCTGGGATTAACACCTTCAAAACCTGACACTATGGACCACATGGACTACAGTGCTTGAATTTCACATTCAGTTTGAGGGAGAGAAGAGTGGGTCAAAGACTAGTGTTCTAAACTTAAATAAGGGCAATTATGAGGGTATAAAGACAGAGCTGGCCAAAGTGAACTGGGAAATAAAGTTAAATGATAGGTCAGTAGGAATGACATTTAAGGAGATGTTTCATAACACTCAGCAAAGATATATTCTAGTGATAAAGAAAGACTCTAGGGGAAGGATGTACCATCCATGACTATCGAAAGAAGTTAAAGATGGTATCAAATTGAAAGAAGACATGTATAATTCCACAAAGATTAGGGGCAGGTCAGAAGATGGACAGCATATAAAATACAGCAAAAAATTACTTAAAGATTAATAAGGAGGGAGAAATTAGAGTGTGAGAGAAAGCTAGGTGGAAATATAAAAACAGATAGTAAGAGTTTCTACAGGTATTTAAAAAGGAAAAGAGTAAGTGAATTGAGTGTTGGTCTTCTGGAGAATGAGACCTGGAAATTAATAATGGAAAATAAGGAAATGGTGGATGAATTGAACAGATATTTTGCATCTGTCTTCACTGTAGAGGATACAAATAACACCCCAGAAATAATTGTGAATCAAGAGGTGAAAGGGAGGGAGAAACCTAAAACGATTACAATCACCAGGGAAAGGATACTAAGAAAATTATTAGAACCAAAAGCTGACAAGTCCCCAGGTCCTGATGAACTTCACCCCAGGGTCTTAAAGGAAACGACTGCTGAAATAGTGGATGCATTGGTTTTAATTTTCCACAAGTCCCTAGATTCTGGAAAGGTCCCATCGGATTGGAAAACAGCAAATATAACTCCTCTATTCAAGAAAGACAGGGAGCAGAAAGCAGGAAGCTACAGGCCAGTTAGCTTAGCATCTGTCAGGAGGAAACTGCTGAAATCTATTGTTAAGGAGGTTATAGTGGGGCAAGTAGAAAACATTGCAATCAGGCAGAGTCAACATGGTTTTGTGAAAGGGAAATCATGTTTGACTAATTTACTCGAGTTCTTTGAGGAACTAACAAGCAACGTGGATAAAGGGGAACCTGCGGATGTGGTATACTTGAATTTCCAGAAGGCATTTGACAAGATGCCACATGAAAGGTTACTAAGCAAAGTAAGAGCTCATGGTATAGGGGGTAAATATTAGCATGAATAGAGGATTGGTTAGCTAACAGGAGACAGACAGTAGGCATAAATGTGTCATTGTCAGGTTGGCAAGATATAATGAGTGGTGTGCCATAGGAATCAGTGCTGGAGCCTCAACTACTAACAATCTATATCAATGGTTTGGATGCAGGGACCGAATGTATAGTAGCCAAATTTTCTGATGCCATCAAAATAGGTAGGAAAGTAAGTTGTGAAAAGGACATACGTGATCTGCAAAGGGATATAGATAGGTTAAGTGAATGGTCAAAGATTTGGCAGATGGGGTATAATGTGGGAAACGTGAACATATCCACTTTAGCAGTAACAATGGAAAAACAGTATACTATTTAACTGGGGAGAGATTGCAGAACTCTGAGGTACAGAGGGATCTGGGTGTCCTGGTACATGAATCACAAAAGGTTAGTATCCAGGCACAGCAAGTGCTTAGGAGGGCAAATGGAATGTTGTTGTTCATTGCAAGGGGAATGAAATATAATAGAAGGGAAGTTTCTCTAGAGTTGTAGGGAGCATTGGTAAGGCCATATCTGGAATATTGTGTACCATTTTGGTCTCCTTATTTAAGAAAGGACATAATTGCATTAGAAACAGTTCACAGAAGGTTCACTAGACTGTTTCATGGGATGAGGGGGTTATCTCATGAGGAAGGGTTGGGCAGTTTGGGCCTGTATGCATTGGAGATTAGAAGAATGAGAGGTGATCTTATTGAAACATTTAAGATTGTTGGGGGCTTGACAGAGTATTTGCTGAAAGGACAGTTTACCTGTGGGAGAGACCAGACTAGGGGACACAGTTTAAGACAGAGATAAGGAGATTATTTTTTCTCTCAGTGGGTCTGGAGCCTGTGGAACCCACTTCCCGAGAGAGGGGAAAGCAGAGAGAGGGGAGACGGTGGCGTTATCACTGGGTTAGTATTTCAGAGATCCAAGAGTAATGCTCTGTGGACCCATGTTCAAATCGACTTCAGTTAAAATACTGATGATGACCATGAAACCATTGCTGTGGAAACCCATCAGGTTCACTAATGTCCTTTAGGGAAGGAAATCTGTTGTCCTTACCTGGTCTGGCCTACATGTGACTCCTGGCCCACAGCAATGTGCTTGGCTCTTAAATGCCCTGAACAAGGGCAATAAATGCTGGCCTAGCCAGCGATGTCCACATCCCACGAACGAATAATTTTTAAAGTAAGATGCGGGACCAGCAAATGTTTTTAAGGCAGCTGTAGTTAGATTCTTGACTAACAAGGGGGTCAAAGGTTATTGAGGGACGCAGTCAGGTCAGCTATAATCTTATTGAAAAAAAAACAGTCTTGAGGGACCGAATGGCCTACTCCTGCTCCTAATCCGTATGTTTGTATGTAATTCCAGAAGATAGCTCACCACCCTGCCTCCCCCCACCCCTTTGCAAGGCATTTAGGGACGGGTAGTAAATGCTGGCCTTGCCAGCAATAGGCCCAACCCAAAGCGAAATTTGCTAATGTTACATTGGTGAATGCAGCAGCCAATCAACATCAGCAATGGCCCATAAAAGGCAATCAGATGTCCAGTGCACATAAACTTGCGCTTGTATAGCGCCTTTAACACAGTAAGGCTTTTCAAAGCACTTCATCATCAGATAAAACTTGACACCAAGCCCCAAAAGGAGCTATTAGGACAGATGACCAAAAGCCCGGTCAAAGGAGTGGGTTTTAAGGAGCACCTTAAAGGAGAAGAGAGATAGGTAGAGAGATGGAGAGATGTAGGAAGGGAATTCCAGAGCTTAAGGGCCAAAACAGCTGAATGCATGGCCAACAGTGAAAGCAGTCGGGGAGGAGCAAGAGGTCACAGCTAGAGGAATGCAAAGTTCTTGGAGGGTCGTAGGGCTGGAGGAGTTTTCAGAGATAGAGAGGGGGTTGTGGCTATGGCTGGATTTGTAAACAAGGATGGGAATCTCAAATTTGAGGCGTTGCAGAACCGGGATCATCTAGGTGGGGCTTTGGTAGTATTCATTAACAAACATGTGACAAGAGTAGGAGAACGTCCTGTGACCGTGTGTCCACTTAAACCACAGAGACTCCATTTAAAACGTCATCTAAACGTGGCCGTTTTCAACCAGGCAGCAGTCCCTCAACTGGGGTGGAGGGTCAGCCTAGATTCAGGCCCCGTCTGTCTGCCCAGTGCCACACCTAATGCATGGTGGGACACATTCGCTGCACAGAGTAGTAATCCCCAGCAACAGTAGTGGCACGGCAGATTAAAACGTTTGATTTATTCAGCAGCACTACGGCCGCTGAAGAATTTGTGATTCGTCTAGATTTTCGGATCAGAACAGGGACATAGAATAGCTCAAGTTTTAATTATGATATATAGCTTCTGCAAAACCAAATCCAACTGATTCATCGAGTCCCTCTGTTTCTACAGCCCCTGGTCCCTGGGGGTGGGTGGGGGGGGTGGGGGGTGGTGGGAATGAAAAATTACTCTTGCAACTTGGAATCTCTACCTTTCAGCCTTAAATGGATGTGAGGTAATACCTTGGTTTGGGAATAATCTGGGATGTGTCTGCCCAGCACAACAATCTCCCCAGACCCCCAAAATTACCTTGGGAGCCATAAAGCAGAACTGAAGTTTTTACTGGTGTCAATGTGAATGTATCACTTCCACTGCTAATGTTTATAAATGTACACTTTGTGGGTTGACTGTACACAATCAAGCAGATTGTCTTGGTGGAAAGCAAGCCAGAGAGAGCAACATGATGCCATCAAGACCATGTTAAATCCCAGAGAATTACCTCATGCAGGATTCCACCTGACCTCAAGGCCCTAATCCAATGTTTGCCTCTGTACAGATTGCGCAAGGGAAGGCCACGAGCTATGTGGATGAGATCTTGCCTTGCCAACGAGGCTCTTGACAGAGAAATTTTTAAATTCACCTGATGATTGTTGGGCTGATGCCCCAGGAAGATCCAAAGCCCATATGTCGTCAGCTAATCACAGTCCAAGAGCAGCAGTAAGGGCGCTATAATTGACCATTGGGTAAGAGAGCGAAAAAAATTAAACAAGTCTAACAGCACCCATTCCCGCCTCCTTTTTCTGTTATAACTAGTAATAGAGCTATGGTCACAGTGAGCAGAAGGAGGCCCTTCAGCCCATAGAGTTCATGCACCAGGCCTAGCACGTTGGTTTCCTACTTCGGCCTCCTGCCAGCCTTTGGGGTAGTACTTCTGCAGAAATCAGTTCCATCTCACAGATATCTTAGGGGGTCATTTTGGCCATAATCCTTCTGGGAGAATCCTGACTGGATTTTGCTTTCCATTTACTTTAATCTAGCTGAGGGAGTGCTACATTGTCAGAGGTGCTGAGGTGTTAAATTGAGGCACTCTCGGCCTGCTGAAGTGAATTCCTTGATAGTATTTGTAGAAAGCAGATAGGCCCTCTGATGTCCTAGTCAAAATTCCTCCCTTGACGAATAAGCAACCCTCCTTCATCCCCACACATCCCCAGTCACTGAAATCCATAATTATAGAAAGAATCAACACTGACTGTCGATGTCTTTGTGAGTGGCCAGCTACCCCTACCAGGTGGTCTACCCCTCTGTGGAATCCTCAAGTCATAAACAGGTCATCCCGAGAGGCTTTTCCATTACAGAAAGCAGCCAGATTCCTATTCCCAGAGTGAGGCCATCCCCGCTACATGATGGCGTTTTCGCAAGATTTCTTTTTCTAGAAAAATCTGTGGTCAAATAGCACTAGAGGCAAATTGAGTCCGACAAGTAGAGTTTTTTTTTAAAAAAAAAATAACCTTTAAATGATGACTTTCAGTACAAACTGGGCCGGTCCCCTCAAGGCAAAAACTGTCACCCTCCAAATCTTGGGAAACACAGGAAATGTTTTCTCTGGACGAGTTTTTGTTTCCTGCTCCGGATAGCTTCTTTTTCCATTTTAGTTGAAATGAGGCTTTTCAGACAGCAATAAGTGTTTGGCAATTCTTCACAAGGTCTTTAATTGGTCATTCAACAACTCAACCTGCACAAGAACTGCAGAGCGAAAACCCAACAAAGACATCACAAGGCCTCTCCACTGTTATGCTGAGCCTACTGGGATTGTCCATAGGTTGTAAGAGGGCCCCTGTGAAAAGAAAGTATTAATTTATTTCAATACACCTTCCTGCCTACTCCCGCCACTTTAAAACCACTCTAAAGATGATTGCTACGCTTTACTCTCTCTTTCTGTTGGGGTTCATGACTACCAAGTGAAAGTTATAACCATCAGGAAAGGTTGAAGAGACTCGGGTGCTCCTTTCTAGAATGGAGAAGGCTGAGGGATGACCTAAAGGAGGTGTTTAAATCTAAAAACAGGGTTTGATAGGGTGGTCGTAGAGAAACTCAAGTTCTGTCAAAGGGTCATGAGGACTCGAAACGTCAACTCTTTTCTTCTCCGCCGATGCTGCCAGACCTGCTGAGTTTTTCCAGGTAATTCTGTTTTTGTTTTGGCCATAGAGAAGATGTTTCTACTTGCGAGAGAGAGCAAAACTAGGGAAGGGATCTTCCATTCTAGAGTGTAAGTTTGGTGGCAGGGGTGGAATTGGGGGTGATCTGTTTTGCTGTCATTAGCCATGGTGTGTACAGCTTGGACACCATGAAGCAGTCTTGCCTCCATGCTAAGTCCTTGCATGCGGCTGCCTAGCTCAAGACTGCCCAAGCTCTAGGTCATGTGCCTTCTTACATCACCGGTACTCAGTCACATGTTAACCCTTTAGGGAGGCTGTGGCATAGTGGCATTGTCATTTGACTGGTAATCCAGAGACCCGGGGTAATGCTCTGGGGATCTGGGTTCAAATCCCATCACGGCGGTTGGTGGAATTTGTATTCAGATAAGAAATCTGGAATTAAAATTCTAATGATGATCATGAAACTGTTATCGATTGTCATAAAAACACATCTAGCTCACTAATGACCTTTAGGGGAGGAAATCTAGCCTGCATGTGACTCCAGGCCAGCAGCAATGTGGTTGACTCTTACATTCCCTCAGAACGAGGGCAATTAGGGATGGGTAATCAATGCTGGTCTGGCCAGTGACACCCACATCCCCACGGATGAGTCATTTTTAAAAATTCCGTAGGGGGTGTGGGGTTAGGCTGACTACACACAACCTTGCACAGTTCAGCTCATTAGGTATGCACCCACGAGGAGCTTGCCGACTCTGGTGATGGGGGCAGGGAAGGAGCCCCCATAGAGCTGTAGGTCCGAGCGCCGTATTTAAAGACAGCCTGCGCTATCCCTTCCATCTTCCACTTCTCCATCCTTCCCCGCTAACACTCTCTCCCTCCCAGGGTCATCCTCCATGCAACTTGCACAGCCATCACTCGGCCTCAAGCCTAGGCTGACACAAGAGGTAGGAACAGGAGTCGACCATTCGGCCCCTCGAGCCTGCTTCACCATTCAGTAAGATCGTGACTGATCTTCTTGTGTTTCCACTTCCACATCCCCTTTGGTTCCCTTGCCTAACAAGAATCCATCTACCTCCGCCTTAAAAATATTCAGTGACCCCGCCTTCACTGCCTTCGGAGGCAGAGAGTTCCAAAGTCACACAACCCTCTGAGAGGAAGAAAATTTCTCCTCCTCTCTTTATTTACAGTCATTGACATCTCTTTATCTACACTTACAGACGCTCTCCAAAGGGGACAATACAGCAGCAATTCACCTTTGACCATGGAAGAAGCCTAGCTTGCAGCCGTGGAAGTGACCATTCCAATTTCTCACTGGTGGGGAACTTAATCCTGGCGAGGTTCGATAAGCACGCGCGACTCGCTAATGGGTGCGACAGGTCTCCCCGACATTGCTCTCCAGGAAGCTCCACCCACCTTTAACCCGCCTTTACAGTCCGGAGAACAGAATTCTGGAAGTCCACCCGCCGTCGGGAAAGTGATGTTTGGCCTCACGGCAAATCAAGCTCCCCACCCCACCGCACCCCCCCCCACCCCCCCACCCCAAACACCCACCACGCTTCCCGCTGCTGGTGGGCCAGGAATGTTCCGCCGATGGGGTCCCATAAATATAAGATAGTCAACAATGACTCCGATATGGGATTCGGGAGAAACTCCTTTACCCAGAGAGTGTGCACCTCGCTACCACGGGGAGTAGTTGAGGTGACCGTTTTGGATGTATTTACGAAGGGAAGACTTGCATTTCTATAGCGCCTTTCATGACCTCAGCACATCCCAAAACATCCTGAGTCAAGCAGTTTCTCCTCAATTCCCTATTGGATTTATTAGGGACCACCTAATCTTTATGGCCCCTAGTTCTGGTCTCAACTGCAAGTGGAAAATTCTTCTCGATGTCTATCAAGCATTTTTAGATATCACTTGGAAGACTTCTATCGGGTCACCCCTCAGTTTTCTGACCCCAGAAAGGACCCCAGCCTGAACAATCTTTTCCGATGGATATAGAACCTCTCTGTTCAGGCATCATTCTAATAAAGCTTGCTTGCACCTCCTTCAGCGCCAGTTCATCTTTTTTTTGATAAAATGACCCAAGTGTGGCCTAAACAGGTTCTTAACAGGTATCCAGGAGGCAAAACCAGTTCAGACCAGTTCAAGATTGAACTGGATTCGAACTGGCCTCAGTTCGATTCTACTGGAGGAGACTAACTACAGGTCTCATCAAAATCCAGCCGGGGCTCCCAGCTGCTGAGTTGGCACCAGTACTTCTCAGTCCACTTCAGCTGGAGGCCGTTCAGAAATGTATACCTGATCTGAATTGGCTCTTGAGAATAAACTCGGTAACTCGGGCAGAATTCCACATCACAAAAAAAAATAAAGGATTGTTTCATGACCCCAGTCACGGTGCTTGTTATTTTTTTTCATTCCATTATTATTTATTTCGTTTGGGATTTAGGTTCTCCCAAACCAAGTGTTCTGCACCTTCCTCAGGCTGTATAGCCTGACCAATCCAAATGCATCAACTGTTCCCTCCCACCCGCAGCCCCCAAAATGCCCCCTCCAATCCCCCCATTCCCCCCCCGCCAGCTCTCCCGCTCCCCACAATCAGCCCCCACCCCCCCCCCCCAACCCCCCACGACTGTAGCAACTCCCCCTGCTGCCACCTCTCTCTCTCCGATTGCCTCGGCTAAACCGGTTGTCCATCATACCTGTTCAAGTCCAAGCCTCTTGCACTCAAGGGAGTTTGAGAGGACGGGCGGACAGTGTGGGGGAGGGGGTGCGGCAGTGGAGAAGGGACAAAGTGAGAGTATAATGCACCGTTAAAAATGAGCATGTATGACTAAGCTTTTTCTGTTTTACTAAGGGGGCTGGTATGAAATGTTTTGACGTTAAGCAACAGCCAGTCAGTGAGTCAGAGCTGAACCATAGTAAATGACCATCTGTTCAAGGGAATGATCGCTGCACATTCCAGAGCTGACTGAGTTCGAACAGCTGCAGCAAGGTCCACAACCCCATCGGAGGAAGTGAATTAAGGGGCGAGAATGGACATTTAAGGATATGGCTTAATTGGCAGAAACCAGGAAGAGTCAACTTACAACCTGAACTCATGTCCACGCCCATCTTCCCTCTTCTTCGTGACTTTTAGCTCATTAATCTGTGTGTAGGAAAGAGCTCACTTTGATATAGCATCTATCATGGTGTCAGGGTGTCCCAAAGTGCTGTGCTGGCAATTGAGTATTTTTAAAGTGTATAGTCACTGTTGTAATGCAGAAAACAAGGCAGCCAATGTGTGCACAGCAAGCTGCCACAAACAGCAATGTGATAATGACTGGTTAATCTTTTTTAGTGATGTTGGTTGAGGGGTAAGCATTGACCAGAATAATGAACTTGGCCCCTGATTAGCTTAGTATCCTATAGGTCCCTAACTAATTCATTATTCTATAATTCCCTGACTGGGCTCAGTATTCTATAAGCCCCTGACTGGCTCAGTATTTTATAGGTCCCTAACTAGTTCAGTATTCTATAGGTCCTTGACTGGCTCAGTATTCTATAGGTCCCTGACTGACTCAGTATTCTATAGGTCCATGGCTGGCTCAGTATTCTATAGGTCCCTGACCGGCTTAGTATTCTATAGGTCCTTGACTGGCTCAGTATTCTATAGGTCCCTGACTGGCTCAGTATTCTATAGGTCCCTGACTGGCTCAGTATTCTATAGGTCCATGGCTGGCTCAGTACTCTATAGGTCCCTGACCGGCTTAGTATTCTATAGGTCCTTGACTGGTTCAGTATTCTATAGGTCCCTGACCGGCTCAGTATTCTATAGGTCCCTGACTGACTCAGTATTCTATAGGTCCCTGACTGGCTCAGTATTCTATAGGTCCCTGACTGACTCAGTATTCTATAGGTCCCTGACTGACTCAGTATTCTATAGGTCCTTGACTGGCTCAGTATTCTATAGGTCCATAGCTGGCTCAGTAGCCTATAGGTCCCTGACCGGCTTAGTATTCTATAGGTCCCTGACCGGCTTAGTATTCTATAGGCCCCTGACTGACTCAGTAGTCTATAGGTCCCTGGCTGGCTCAGTATTCTATAGGTCCCTGACCGGCTTAGTATTCTATAGGTCCCTGACCGGCTTAGTATTCTATAGGTCCCTGACTGACTCAGTATTCTATAGGTCCCTGACTGACTCAGTATTCTATAGGTCCATGGCTGGTTCAGTAGCCTATAGGTCCCTGACTGGCTCAGTATTCTATAGGTCCCTGACTGACTCAGTATTCTATAGGTCCCTGACTGGCTCAGTATTCTAAAGGTCCCTGACTGACTCAGTATTCTATAGGTCCCTGACTGGCTCAGTATTCTATAGGTCCCTGACTGACTCAGTATTCTATAGGTCCCTGACTGGCTCAGTATTCTATAGGTCCCTGACTGACTCAGTATTCTATAGGTCCCTGACTGGCTCAGTATTCTATAGGTCTCTGACTGGCTCAGTATTCTATAGGTCCCTGACTGACTCAGTATTCTATAGGTCCCTGACTGGCTCAGTAGTCTATAGGTCCCTGACTGGCTCAGTATTCTATAGGTCCCTGACCGGCTTAGTATTCTATAGGTCCCTGGCTGGGCTCAGTATTCTATATGTCCCTAACTGTTCAGTATTTTATAGGTCCCTAACTAGTTCAGTATTCTATATGCCCCTGACTGACTCAGTATTCTATAGGTCCCTATCTAGTTCAGTATTCTATAGGTCCTTGACTGACTCAGTATTCTATAGGTCCCTGACTGGCTCAGTATTCTATAGGTCCCTGACTGACTCAGTATTCTATAGGTCCCTGACTGGCTCAATAGTCTATAGGTCCCTGGCTGACTCAGTATTCTATAGGTCCCTGACTGGCTCAGCAGTCTATAGGTCCCTGACCGGCTCAGTATTCTATGGGTCCCTGACTGACTCAGTATTCTATAGGTCCCTGGCTGGCTCAGTAGTCTATAGGTCCCTGACCAGCTTAGTATTCTATAGGCCCCTGTCTGGGCTCAGTATTCTATATGTCCCTAACTGTTCAGTATTTTATAGGTCAGTGACCAGCTTAGTATTCTATAGGTCCCTGGCTGACTCAGTATTCTATAGGTCCCTGACTGGCTCAGTATTCTATAGGTCCCTGACTGGCTCAGTATTCTATTGGTCCCTGGCTGGCTCAGTATTCTATAGGTCCCTGACTGGCTCAGTAGTCTACAGGTCCCTGACCAGCTTAGTATTCTATAGGCCCCTGTCTGGGCTCAGTATTCTATAGGTCCCTAACTAGTTCAGTATTCTATAGGCCCCTGACTGACTCAGTATTCTATAGGCCCCTGGCTGACTCAGTATTCTATAGGTCCCTGACTGGCTCAGTATTCTATAGGTCCCTGACTGGCTCAGTATTCTATAGGTCCCTGGCTGGCTCAGTATTCTATAGGTCCCTGACTGGCTCAGTAGTCTACAGGTCCCTGACCAGCTTAGTATTCTATAGGCCCCTGTCTGGGCTCAGTATTCTATAGGTCCTGACTGGCTCAGTGGTAATAGGTTCCTGACCGGCTTATTATTCTATAGGTCCCTAGCTGTCTCAGTATTCTATAGGCCCCCAACTAGCTCAGTATTCTATATGTCCCTGACTAGCTCGGTATTCTATATTTCCCTGACTGGCTCAGTATTCCATAGGCCCCTGACTGGCTCATTCTATAGGTCCCTGACTGCCTCAATATTCTATAGAGCCCTAAGTGGCTCAGTATTCTATAGGCCACTAAATGGTTCAATGATCTATAGGCTCCTGACTGGCTCAGTATCCTACAGACCCCTAAATGGCTCATAATTCTATAGACCCCTGGCTGGCTTGCAACACAGGGACTGATAGAACCTCAGGATGCAGCCAC
Organism: Carcharodon carcharias; assembly: GCF_017639515.1. NCBI lineage: Eukaryota > Metazoa > Chordata > Chondrichthyes > Lamniformes > Lamnidae > Carcharodon > Carcharodon carcharias. The sequence continues at coordinate 256,433,207 of NC_054467.1, read as the reverse complement.
ACACACACAGGTGGCCGCCAGGGCGTGAGCAACATTGGCTATGTCTTTTTACCCTTCATCCGGAGGATTGTACATTGTGTCCCTGCCGACACCGTTCATTTTTGATCTCCAGATGAAGTGAAAGATGGCTCAGGTGACTGTCATGGCTCAGGGGGTAGGTGTGAACCAGGCCAGCCCCATGAAGAACAACACTGAGAGCACCTCTCACCTGTAGACCAGATTCTTGCCCATTAGCAGAGAGGGAGTGTCGCTCCTGTGCACCCAGTCTCTCTTTCACCTTGGCTATGCGCTCCTTCCAGTTTTTGGCATTTACCCTGGCCCAAACCCCCAGTGCCTTCAGACTGGTTTTCATTTAAACACCATAACTTCCATGCAACCATTTGGATATTGCACAGCACCACTATCCAGTGCTAAACACAGTCAGAAGCATTGGCTAATGAGTTAACAAGCGTATTTCCTTTGTTGGGGTATGGCACATGGACTTTTAAATGTTGATAGGAAGCAGTGCACTAAAAATAGTGTTCAGCAGAATTGCAAACCCTTTTTTCCCCCCCACAGCTATAGGCAGACAACTGGATAATTCTGATCTGAAACTTTCCCATAGTCTATGCAGGGGTCCGCTCCAACGATCACAGGCAGTAAGCATTTGAAATGAGGAAAAATTCAGAATCAAAACACTTCAGTTTGAAAGCATTGCCAGGTTACCCTGACCGATGTAAAAGAGGGGTCTGTTCCAAAGCTTGTTTGTCTGCTGCTAATTTTAGAAAAAAAAAGGTTATTTGATGGTCTAAAACTTTGTATCATGGACTTCACTCAAATGGCAAATGGATCCTCCCAGTTCAATACCTACTTTCTCTTTTATATCATCCTTTCATGGGCTTCGCTGGCTGGGCCAGCATTTATTGCCCATCCCTAGTTGCCCTTGAGAAGATGGTGGTGAGCTGCCTTCTTGAACCGCTGCAGTCCATGTGGTGTAGGTAGATCCACAGTGCTGTCAGGGAGTTCCAGGATTTTGACCCAGCGACAGTGAAGGAATGACGAAAGACTTCCAAGTCAGGATGGTGAGTGACTTGGAGAGGAACTTGCAGGTGGTGGTGTTCTCATGTGTCTGCTGCCCTTGTCCTTCAAGATGGTAGAAGCTTGTGAGAACCTTTGGCAAGGCCATATTTATCAGAGTTGAGTAAAGATCAGTCATGATTTAATAGAATGAAGCAGACTCAAGGGGCTGCATGGCCTCTTCCTGTTCCCATTATCCTATATTGTATATTGTCCAACCTTAGTTGGCCAGACAGGCTGTTGGGTCACTTTCTGGCATAACAGCTGAGTGATTTTTCTACTTTATGTGGAGAGACTTGAGAAGCTGGAATTATTCTCCTGAGGGAAGAACAGGTTAAGAAGAAATTTTAACGACTTAGCACTGACAATGAGGATAGGTTTCTGCCTCACATCGGGCTGAATTTTCATGGAGTTGGGGAGACCCTGTGGAGGCTTGAAGGTGGATGCCGGGACCCGTTTCCAAGATTCCCGAATCCTTTCCCCGGGTTTCCAATTTTCAACAGGGCCTTCAGGGTTTCAGGTCGGTTCTGGTTGCAAGCTCACACCATACACTCCCGACCTTAGTAGCAATAGACTTTACAGGGATAGGCACGCCCTAGTCTTTCAAGGTATGTCTCCCACCCACTGCCTATGGCTCCTCATGATCCCACATGCCAAGGTATGGCACTTCCATGCCCATTCACCTGCTATACACTTAATAGAACCAATGTGCCCTATAGTGGCAATAGGGAAGTTTAAAAAAGGCTTTAAAAAAGTCAGTCCTTGTTAACTTATCACTTTCCTAAAAGCAAACTCCTTTTTATTGCAGGCCAATAAAAATGTCAATCATCCAGACCCTTTAAAATACCAATGGCAGAAACTGCAAGCACTTGAAACTTCTTTATCTTGTGTAAATAAACATTGGGCAGAATCTAGCTCTTGTTGGGCAGGCTCGACGGTGGTGGGAGGGGGCAGTTGGGAAGCTGACCGCCAATTAAAGCCACCCAACATGAAATGGAAGCAGCAACGCTCGGCAGGGGGGTGGGGGGGGGGGTAGCGGGAGGGAGTGCGAGTGGGATGAGTGCGAACTTTGCGCATGCGTGTGAGTGTGCACTTGAGAATCTCCCTGAGGCACAGAGCTGCCTCAGGGAGATGAAGAGTGTTAAAAATATTAATAAAGAAATGAAAAATGTAATAAAACATGACTGTCACATGTTAATTATTAAATTTTAAATTTTTTATTTATGTTCATTTGCTGTTGGAAACCCTATCCAGCCTGTGGATGAGGTTTCCTAAAATGTGCAAAGGCCGCTTGACCTTTTCACCTGCCTGCCAAGGTTAGACAGGCAGCAAAAATTTCATTCAATTATCTTTTCAATGGCCTGTTAGCCTTTTAATTGTCGGCGGGTGCACTGCCAATTCCAGTGTGTGCCCGCCTAACGAAATATCGCGCAACTGTGCCTTAACATCAGGACGCTCGCCTGATGTCAAGACAAATCATTTTACGCTCGAGCACGCCCACCCACCCGCCGGGGTAAAACTTTTGCCCGTTGTGTAATTGACAGCATAGATCAGCGAGTCAGGTCTGTCAGTCAAACAACGTTTTCCCTGGAGCTGAGCTGTTTCAGTAGTCTAATGAAACATAGAAACATAGAAACAGAAACTAAGGGCAGGAGTAGGCCATTCGGCACTTCGAGCCTGCTCCGCCATTCATTATGATCATGGCTGATCATCCAACTCAATAGCCTGCTCCCGCTTTCTCCCCATACCCTTTGATCCCTTTCGCCCCAAGAGCTATATCTAACTCCTTCTTGAAAACGTTCAATGTTTTGGCCTCAACTACTTTCTGTGGTAACGAATTCCACAGGTTAAGAAATTTCTCCTCATCTCAGTCCTAAATAGTCTACCCCATATCCTCGGACTGTGACCCCTGGTTCTGGACTCCCCCACCATCGAGAACATCCTTCTTGCATCTAGCCTGTCTAGTCCTGTTAGAATTTTATAGGTTTCTATGAAATCCCCAATCATTCTTCCGAACTCCAGCGAATATAATCCTAACCGATTCAATCTCTCCTCATATGTCAGTCCCGCCATCCCAGGAATCAGTCGGGTAAACCTTCGCTGCACTCCCTCTATAGCAAGAACATCCTTTTCAGATAAGGAGACCAAAACTGCACACAATATTCCAGGTGTGGTCTCACCAAGGCCCTGTACAATTGCAGCAAGACATCCCTCTTCCTGTACTTGAATCCTCTGGCTATGAAGGCCAACATACCATTTGCCTTCTTTACCGCCTGCTGCACCTGCATGCTTACCTTCAGCGACTGGTGTACAAGGACACCCAGGTCTCGTTGCACATTCCCCTCTCTCAATTTATAGCCATTCAGATAATAATCTGCCTTCCTGTTTTTGCTACCAAAATGGATAACCTCACATTTATCCACATTATACTGCATCTGCCATGCATTTGCCCACTCACTCAGCTTGTCCAAATCACACTGAAGCATCTCTGCATCTTCCTCACAGCTCACCCTCCCACCCAGCTTTGTCTCATCTGCAAATGTGGAAATATTACATTTAATTCCCTCATCTAAATCATTAATATATATTGCGAATAAGTGGGGTCCCAACACCGATCCCTGCAGTACCCCACTAGTCACTGACTGCCATTCAGAAAAAGACCCGTTTATTCCTACTCTTTGTTTCCTGTCTGCCAACCAGTTTTCTATCCAGCTCAATGCAGCATCACTCCGTCCTACTTAACTTGCCTACGGAAATTCAACAAGTTGCTTATAACCTCGTAACCGGCAGGTTTGTAACAGAAGCTAGGAAAACTCACCTGTGCCGCACCTTCAGAGCAATGAAACACCCAAAGGAGCTTCACAAGAACATCATCGAGCAAAAATCTGACACTGAGCCTCATTAGTAGATATTGGATCAGGTTAGGACAAAAGCTTGGTGAAAGAGCAGATTTGAATGAGTCTTAAACGGGGGAAGTGAGGTGGAGAGACAGAGAGATTCAGGGAGGGGATTCCAGGCAGCTGAAGGCCTGGCTGCCAGTGGCGGAGCATTTCAAATGGGGGATGCTCAAGAATTAGGCGAGTGTAGATATAACAGAGGGCTGGAGGAGATTACAGAGGTAGTGAGGGGCCAGGCCATGGAGGGGATTGAAAACCAGGATGAGAATTTGACAATTAAGGCATTGCTTTTGGGAGAGGTTTGTGCACTAGACCTCCTGGGGTCTGTATTTGAACTTCTTTATTCGGTACACGATATCTATCAGCTACGATTCCGTGAGCATCACCTTCACATCAGGGTCAGAACCTTCTGCAGTCAAGTCCAATTCGAGAGGTTTGAGACAATAATCGGGGCTGACTCTCCAGTGCAGTACTGAGGGAGTTCCGCACTGCTGGATGCTAGCATTTTGATGAGACGTTAAACATGGCCCCATCTGCCCACTCAGGAGGAGGTAGGAGCACCCTGTGATATTTCAACAGTAGATGAAGGGGGCTCTCCCTCATGTCCGGACCCATATTCACCTCTCAACCAATAACACTTAAACAGATTATCGAATCATTTACATCATCACTGTCAGGCTTTGTTGTATCCAGTGGAGTTTGGAAGAATGAGAGGACACCTTACGGAAACATATAAGATCCCAAGGGGACTTGGCAGGGTAGATGCTGAGAGGGGCTTTCCCCTTGTCAGAGAGACTAGAAACAGGGGACACAGTTTCAAAATAAGAGGCCTCCATTTAAGGTGGGGATGAGGAGAGAATTATTTCTCCCCGAGTGTCGTGAACCTGCGAGGCTGTCTCCCTCAGAAAGTGGGAGAGGCAGGGTCATTGAATATTTTTAAGGTCGAGGTAGATAGATTCTCAACTAATGAGGGAGTCAAAGGGTATGGGGGGGGTAGGCAGGAAAGTGGCATTGGTGCAGTTGGTGGGATTTAAATTTAATTAATAAATTCAATTAATTTTAAAAACCTGGAATTGAAAGCTAGCCTCAGTAATGGTGACCATGAATCATCGAAAAGCCATCTGGTTCATTAATGTCCTTTCGGGGAAGGAAATCTGCCATCCTCACCTGGTCTGGCCTACTACATGTGACTCCAGGTCCACAGAAACATAGTTAACTCATAACTGCCCTCTGCCAGGTCTTTGACAGAGCTACGCAATTTGTCTCACCCACCCCCCCTTTCTCTCTCCCCCTAACCATCACCATCGCACGCCCAGACTAAGTGTAGTCATTGGCGTAATGCAGAGAAGACACAATGTAATGTAAATGGGCCAAACAGCCTCCCTCTCCTGTTCTGATATTTGAAAATGGGCAGAAGCTAGCTTGTGACATGACAGAAAACATATTAACTAAATCGCCTGAGTTCTGAAGCAACTTCTGTTGCGTTTCCATGGTTTCATGATGCGATCCCTCTTGTTCAAGACCAGTCAATGGGAAGATTCTCACCTGTTTTTTTTATAATTCAGCGGTGAAAGAATGTGAGATGAATACTTGACACTCACTGTCTTTCACCTTGTGTTATAGAACAGGCAGTATTATGGGGTTTGCCTTCCTGTGCCCCTGGGAACCTTGACCTTTGACCTTATTGTGCTTGGCTTCCTGCATCCAGAAGCACAAATATTAAATCTTACAAAACAGACGTGGAACGACATCGTTTCACACCGATAGGATGAGATGAAATTAGAGAGGGTGCAGAGGAGATGGATGGGGTTGTTACCGGGACTGGAAAATCACAGCTCTGAGGAAAGGGTTGGATAGGCTGGGGCTACTCTCTCTGAAACAGAGGAGGCTGAGGGGAGATTTGATTGAGATGTGAGGGGTCCTGGATAGAGGGGATGGGAAGGTCCTATTTACTTTAGCAGAGAGGTCAGTGACTCGGGGGCATAGATTTAAAGTGATTGGTAGAAAGATAAGGGGGAAAGTGAGGAAAGGTTTTTCACCCAGAGGGTTGTGGGGGTCTGGAACTCACTGCCTGAAAGGGGAGCAGAGGCAGAAACCCTCAACTCATTTAAAAAGGAGTCTGGATGTGCACCTGAAGTGCTGTAACCTGCTGGAAAGTGGGATTAGGCTGGGGGCTCGTTTCTCAGCCGGTTCAGACACCATGGTTCAAGCGGGCCTCTTTCTGTGCCATAAACTTTCTGTGATTCTATGAAATGGGGTGGGAAGTAGCATGAATCAGTCCGGCTATAAATGGCCTGTCTTTGTGCGGAACAGGCCTTGAACTTCAATGTAGACCCTAAGATCTGGAATCTGCCCCACCAGAGCCTCGTGGGACTCAGGGTCAAATTGTCTGATCATGCTCCTGTGAAGCACCTTGGAATGTTTTCACTACATTAAAGGCGCTAGATGAATACACCTCATTGTCACTGGTAGAAAAAACATTGGCTGGAGCGTAAAACGGGTTGCAGAATTACTATAGCCCAACCTGCTCTCACAGCCAAGGGTGAAGTTCCACCCCACTGACCCCTGCTCTCGATGTCCATCGCTATTCCTGCTTTCGTGCAACAAAGAGGTGCAAGATTATTCCAAACTTCATGTGGTTTGTAATTAATTCAAGGAGGGCACTTTAGAAACTTTCTAGAAAGTGAACTGAGCTCTTTGTGGAACATTGGCACGAATTCCATTCAGATGATCATATCCTACAGGAGGAGGACGCCCTTTTCCGAAGTGTTAGACCACATTTGAAGCAGTCCTTGCACAGCCAGAGAGGCTGCATATATTTCGGGAAGGGAAAGAATTCCCTGAATAAACAGGCGGCGGAGAATGTGCGGTCTTTGTTACTCTGGTGTGTATACTGGTGGTGCAGTGAAACCGGAGACACAGTAATCAGGACATGTTATGTGGAAATGACCCAATGGCTTCTGACAGCGCAGAAAGACCTGGAGGTGAATGTGAATGTGTCTGTGGAAAAGCCAACAGGCTGTCTGAGGCCTCACATATCATCAGTTCCAGATACACCCATAACTTCCATCCTGCTTAACCTCCGGGTACCAGGAACTGCAGTTCGGGAGAAAGTTTGGGCTTCCTTTCAATGGGAAGGTGCCTATTTTTTTGCCCTATATTCATTCTCAGGAGGTGGGCATCGCTGGCAAGGCTGGAACCTGTTGCGCATCCCGAGTTGCCCTAGGAAGGCGGCAGTGAGCCATTTCTTGTAGCTGTAGTTCGATGGAGGTGGGAGACATGCCACGCTCTTTCAGGTAAAAGTCAATCACATCGGTGCGGGGAAGGGAGTCACATATAGGTTCAGACGGGGTGAACTTGGCAGTTTCCCTTCCAGACAGTCCAATTGAAGAAAAAAGGGTGATCAGATCTCCTTAAAATTATTTGGAAACCTGTTCACCATTTCAACCTAGCAGAGTACTGCTTTATTTATTCATTGGATGTGGGCATCACTGGCTAGGCCAGCATTTATTGCCCACCTCTAATTGCTCTTGTTCAGAGGGCATTTATAAGTCAACCACATTGACTGTGGGTCTGGAGCCACATTTGGGCCAAACCAGGTAAGGATGGAGGATTTCCTCCATGAAGGATGTTTGTGAACCAGATGGGTTGTTACAACAGTTGACAATGGTTTCATGGTCATCATCAGACGTTTATTGAATTCAAATTCCACCATCTGCCATGGTGGGATTCAAACCCAGGTCCTCAGAGCATTACCCTGGGTCTCTGGATTACTAGCCCAGCAACAATACCACTACACCATCATCTCCCCTGTTAACAATCCTGCTCGCCATATTATAAAGATGGTGGAGAGTCACTAGAAAAGGTATAAAAATATTACTAGATTGATAGGTCAGGAAAGATTGAAGATGCTGAAGTTCTTTTCTGTGGAAAGAGAAGACTGACAGGTGGCCTGATAGCAACCTTTAAGATTATAAAAGTGTTTGATAAGGTAGGTGTAAAGGTGCTCCCACATACATATGAGAACACAGTTCTCAAGTTAGATACAACACAGGTTACATAGATTAAAAATCCATCTGCACTCTCCCATCAAACACTCCCAGGACAGGTACAGCACGGGGTTAGATACAGAGTAAAGCTCCCTCTACACTGTCCCCATTAAACACTCCCAGGGCAGGTACAGCACGGGGTTAGATACAGAGTAAGGCTCTGTCTGCACTGTCCCCATCAAACACTCCCAGGGCAGGTACAGCACGGGGTTAGATACAGAGTAAAGCTCCCTCTACACTGTCCCCATCAAACACTCCCAGGACAGGTACAGCACGGGGTTAGATACAGAGTAAAGCTCCCTCTACACTGTCCCCATCAAACACTCCCAGGACAGGTACAGCACAAGGTTAGATACAGAGTAAAGCTCCCTTACACTGTCCCCATCAAACACTCCCAGGGCAGGTACAGCACGGGGTTAGATACAGAGTAAAGCTCCCTCTACACTGTCCCCATCAAACACTCCCAGGACAGGTACAGCACGGGGTTAGATACAGAGTAAAGCTCCCTCTGCACTGTCCCCATCAAACACTCCCAGGACAGGTACAGCACAGGGTTAGATACAGAGTAAAGCTCCCTCTACACTGTCCCCATCAAACACTCCCAGGACAGGTACAGCACGGGGTTAGATACAGAGTAAAGCTCCCTCTACACTGTCCCCATCAAACACTCCCAGGACAGGTACAGCACGGGGTTAGATACAGAGTAAATCTCCCTCTACACTGTCCCCATCAAACACTCCCAGGACAGGTACAGCACGGGGTTAGATACAGAGTAAAGCTCCCTCTACACTGTCCCCATCAAACACTCCCAGGACAGGTACAGCACGGGGTTAGATACAGAGTAAAGCTCCCTCTACACTGTCCCCATCAAACACTCCCAGGACAGGTACAGCACGGGGTTAGATACAGAGTAAAGCTCCCTCTACACTGTCCCATCAAACACTCCCAGGACAGGTGCTGAGCGAGGTGGGTTGTCCCTTTCATATTAATCAGTCTATCCATCTACTCCCTCTCAACTGTTGGATCAGCCTGATGGACTAACTTTCATGACCAACTTTCCAAAGGGACAACTCTTGAATAGGTCTGTCCTTCGAGCACCACAGACTGAGATGGGACTGACCCAAGCCTATTCAATCTGGCTACTCCATTAGTCAGCAGATAAAGAAAAACTTCAGGCTGGTGTGGATTTAACCTCAGTTTCCCGAGATGAGAGGGCAGAGTTACATCAAATCTACAGCATGAAACAGGCCATTCAGCCCAACTTGTCCATGCTGGTGTTTATGTTCTACATGAGCCTCTTCCCAGCCTCTTCATCTCACCCCATCATGATATCCTTACAATCCTTTCTCCCTCAAATACTTATCCAGATTTCCCTTCAAGGCGTTTATGTTATTCACATTCACCACTCTCTGGGTTAAAAACCTACCTGAATTTCCTACTGGATTTTTAGCGATCATTGGGAGATTTTATGGTGCAATGGCCAATGTCCCTACTCCAGAGCCAGAAGCTCTGGATTCACCCCCCATCACAAAAGTTGATGGCCAAGGATGGTGTTTATAACGTGGCCAAACAGATTGAGTATCAACCTGCAAACCTTTCCGATACACGCCAATGGCAGGTGGTAAGAGTGGGTGAGATTGCTGGTCAGCCATGTGATGGGAAGAAATTGGACCCTCTACCATCACTCTCCACAGCTCCAGACACGCATGGAAAAGTGTCTGTTGCTGTAATAAACTTGGAGTGCAGGACGGGTTTCTTGTGAGAAACAGTGGACTTTATTTACAGGCTCCTGGTGAGGCTACCTGCTTGTTCCAAGGCCAAGACTAAAAAGCCCCTAAGATTCTCCGTGCTTAGGGCTGATTCACCTATACAGTCACATGATCCCCAAAACAGTAAGAAATGGTTTAACTTACATAGCAACTCAGACTCCCAGAGCGAACGCTTACACCCCACCACCATATTACGCTCACCGTCTCTAGCCTTGGTCTCCCAACAGGTGAAAACACCTCCAATTGAGCTGCACTACCCAACCTCTGCCTCTCCATCTCCCCAGACGGAAAGGGCCTATGCTTAAAGAGTCTTTTCATTCAGTGTCATTACTCACAGAACAGCTCAGGAGGGTAACATAGCAACGGTTACTTTCATTGGCAGTCATGGTTATTGATTAGAATCTAGATAGAAAGCAAAGGAGATAGAATGCTTCCTATCAGATTGCACTTTAATTTCAAGCAGTTAGATCGTCAACCTCTCCACATCCTGCCAAGATCAAATGACATTGTTAAAAGGTTTAATGTTGGGAATTAATTATCAGGCTCCAATCTTACTGACAAATGAAACTTGTTCCCTTTGTCTTCGAACTGATGAGGTCAATACTTGGCTCTGAGCCATTGCTCCTGACCTTATCTCACCAATCACTGAGCTCAGTCAGCATAGTCTCTATGTGAAAGGAGAGAGGTGAAATATCAATCTCCAATCCACAGTGAGTGGTGGGTTGGGGTGGGGGAGAGGGCTGGCAACCCGGGCCTCCAAACACTAGTCCTGCTTGTAGACTTTCAAGAGGCATCGTCATTGTGAGTGGACTATCTGATTTGCTGAATTGGGTTATACAAGCTAAGTCAGTCCTGCATTGAAGAAAACATCTTTGAAGAAAAGGAAGGACCTCTCTAGCGCCTCACACATCACCAGGGCATCTCAAAGCACTTAACTGAGTAGCTTTGAACTGTAATCACTGTTAGTACATAGGCAGCCAATTTGTGCACAGCAAGCTCCCACAAACAGAAATGTGATAATGAGCATAACATCTGTTTTCAGTGACTTTGCCCAGCACTCCCCTGCTCATCTGTGAAATAGTGCCGAGGGAACTCCTGCATCCTTGTGAGAAGGCAGACAGGGCTCTGCTTAAAGTCTCATCCAAAAGACTCCAATAGGTAGCAGTCCGTCAGTACTGCATTGGAATGACAGCGCAGATATTATTAAGGCGCTGGAGTGGGATTTGAACGCACTACTTTCTGTCTCCGAGACAAAAGGTGCTACCACTGATGAAGACATCTTGAGTTCTAGAGAATGAGTGGATTAGGGAAATAACAGAGATCAGGCTTTCCTGGTTTTTGCTTTATCGTTTTCAGTGGACAAAGTGGAGATCTTTATAATTTACTCCTAGCTCTTTATTCCCTTTGTTTTATTTCCTTCTCTCAGAAGATTGTGTGACATGTGGAGACATGATGCTGGCACATGTAGTTTGTGTGATACATGGTGAAGGTGTGTTGATGGCGTGTGAAGGCTTCACCATGTTGGCATTGATCAGGCTAATGGAGCAGTTCATCTTTTCCTGTCCTCCTTTATCACATCTTCATATTTATTTATGAACACACACTCATTCACACGCACACACACACACACATTCACACACACACACACACATTCACATACACACACTCACATGCACACACTCACACACACATTCACACACACACACATACACACATTCACACACACACACACACATTCACACGCGCACACACACACTTTCACATGCACACGCTCACACATATTCACACACATACACACACACATTCACACACACACTTTCACATGCACACGCTCACACATATTAACACACGTACACAAACACTCCCACACACACATTCACACACACACACACACACACATTCAAATGCGCGCACACACACTTTCACGTGCACACACACACACAAACATTCACACGCACACGCACACATTCACACTCGCATTCACACTCACACACACACATTCACACGCACACACACACACTTTCATATGCACACGCTCACACATATTCACACACATTCACACACACACACACACTTTCACACTCACACACACACATATTAACACACACACACAAACACTCACACACACACATTCACACACACACACACACATTCAAATGCGCACACACACACTTTCAAGTGCACACACACACACACATTCACATGCACACACACACATTCACACTCACACACACATACGCACACTCACACACACATTCAAACACACACAATTTAACATGCACATGCTCACACATATTCACACACATATACAAACACAAACACACACACACATTCACATGCACAAGCTCACACACACATACACACATTCACATTCACAAACACATAAACAC